>NC_138837.1:610000-827500 GCF_965183815.1 Platalea leucorodia | reverse complement strand
TCAAAACAATTAGCTCAAACATCTGCCTAAGCACCCATGCTGTTTTCATATAATTAAAACAAGTCTTCCTAATCCCACTGGACAGTCTTTAAAAACTACTCATTTTCTGCATTATTTACAACAAGGAAGCAGCCAAATCCTCCCATTGGTCCTTGAAGGACATTAAAAGGACCTCTCACCTGTCTTCCCTATCTCTATTATTTCATGATATTAAGTAGGTAAAGGAAGCCTGAAATATTGCTGGCATGTTAAAAGCAAACCCGAGCAGCCTCGGAGACGCGCCGTGAGCCTGCTCTGCTCCTGGAGGACGTTCCCTCGGCGAGCCGGGCCGGCCGGCACCGGAGAACCGCCCCGCGTGCCCCTGCAAACCTCGGCTCCGACAGTCGGGGAAGCAAGGGAAAGAATGCTCCTTCTCTAAAAATGTCACCTTCTAAAACCAAGAAAGGACTTCTTGCCCGGTGCCTTTATGAACGCCCATTTTCTGGAATATATTTAAACCACAATGGGCTGTTGTAATTATTTATCAAGGTACAAATCATTAATGCAAAATTTCTGCAGGCCCTGAAGCAAAAAAAGTTAATAAAATATAATGCCACTAAATTAAACATTTTAAACTTTCACAATAGAGTAACTACTAAGAAAAAATAAAGGAAAATCTATGTCAAACAGAACTTGATGAATAATTGTAATAAATAATGTATTTTTGAAGAATTTTTCATGAACATTTTTCAATGTCATTAATTATTTATAAGTATTCACCATATCATTTCTGAGAAGAGTTTTCGGACTCTAACTTGTTTGCTGACAGTTCGCTCTGATAACTAATATTCAGAAATTTCAGACTCGGACCCGGCACAGTTTTCCCTCTCTCGATGAGAGCAGTGCAAATCCCCGGCGCTGGAGGGGAGGCTCAGGTGACCAGCTCACATTTGGTGTCCCGGGTGGATCCGTCCCGGAGGGTGCCCACGGGCAGTGGGGAGGCAAGCGGTGACCCCCCATGGGGACGGGCCCGTGGCTGTCTCAGGAGTCTCCTAAATGGGGAGCGACAGCCAACAAGGAGATGTGCTTGTACCTCTCCTGCGAGGGTACCTAAATCACGGGAGCCCCAGCAGGTGCCTCCTCGTGGGGGAGCAGGTTAAGCAGTACTTGGGTGCTGTCATGTTTGGTGGGTGGGGGTGTTCGTGCCTGAATTACGCCAAGTCAAACACGACAGCGCCCACTGGCGAGGCCCAGCCATGCCTTATGGGTGCCAAGAAAACGTTTGTCTGTTTAGACAGGATTTTCCTGCTCCTGTAGAAAGCATGGACTAGACCCCCAGCCGGTGGCAGCCAGGGGAAGTCCAGCGAGGCTGATTTACACCGCCTGAAGAGCTGGGCCCACGCGGGTCCTGGTGTGCGAATCCCTACTAGCGCACACAGCAACTCCCTACGCAGCTTGGGCTGGAGCGTGAGCATCAAGAAGAGAAAGTGCTCAGAAATTACGGCTTTGGGGAGAGGCAGACAGACATACCTCTTTATTTCCATATTCTATATTCCCGAGAACTGGCATTTATAATGAAAAGCAAATAAACTCTGGGAAGAAGGTGAGCTATGTTAGCAGCCTGGCTAATGTCAGATGTTGCAAGGGGGAGAGTGATTTCATTTTAGTAAGAACTATCAGGACCAGTGCAGACTTCCACATTTTTTTTCTTGAATTACAAGTACCTCCTGTACCACGATGTGCATGTAAATCCAGAGGAGGAAAAGACCCCCGACTGTGACCAGTGTCGTTTATGAGGAACCAAACAACATCTGTTGCTGTGAGCCTTATTCTTACCTGCGCATTAAATAGTGGGCACCAAACGTGTGTTTGTTGCACAGCGGAGGAACTTTGGTCATTGCATCACAGTTATAAGATGCCTCTAGCGTTCCGGGGAAGTGTTCCTTTGCCCTCTCCCAAGGGCAGGACACTGCCCATCATCTGCGCTTGCAGCCCAGCTGGAGCCCGCAACCTCTCATGCATGCCTCAGCTGGGCACCCACGGGCACCGACTCCGCGGGCTGCTGGCCCAGGAGATGCCCAGACTCCGTTCACCTGGGTGCGAGAGTTTCACTGTCGGGGGCAGAGGACGTTCCTCGGGCTTTGCTCTCCACGAAGCGGCTCTTTGCTCCACCACTCGTGCTTTGCAGGCTCCGTTCGGGCTTTAGGACGCTGTCAGCAGTGGATCAGCTCCACAGCTCTGCCCAGACCGACTCTGCAGACCCAAGAGCCATCCTGTAGACAAAGACATAAGCAAGGTTTGGATCTGTTCCCACAAGATTTAATCAGCTGAACGTGTGCCCATGCAGACGAAGTGAACTGCTATCCATGAACTGAATCTCAATGACCCTTGCTCTCCTCAAACAAATCTGAGTATCTCTTCATGTCTTACTTGGAACAGCTGTTAATTGCTCTGAACATTGTTGTTCTGCTCAGATTTGGTGCCCCTCTCTCATTTGGTGTGCATCACCTCTGGATTGGTAGGGAGACTTTGAAGCTACCCTCTTTAATTGTAATTCAACTACTTGTGATATTTTGGTACCAATTAATATTGATTTTACAATTGGTTTACAGAGATGTTGTTTTATTACTAATATATTTAATGTGCAAATCAATAAGAACACTTGTTTGGCTCTCTCCCTAGAAGGTAATAAAATCAAATATCTCAAGAGTAAAATGCTATCTGATCCATAAATGGCAGCAGCAGATGCTTAATGTAATAGTTAAAGACTATGCAGCATTCTTGGCACCTTCCATGCATTTTCCACATACACTGTACTAAAGTGACACTCAATAACTTGCTAGTTACAAAAAGTTTGGTAAATTTGTTGGCACCACGTCAGCCTAAAGGAAGGCTTCAGTGTCGAGGAATGATGTTGCATGGACAAACCAGATATTCCTTGCTCCTCCTTGTGCAGAACTCCTTAGGGTTTCCCAGATGGGGACTCCATAGCAGAAGGCAAAAGCTCTTCATGTCTCTCCTGCTTCTTGACTCCCAGGTGGTGGTAAACAGCTTTGTGGAAAAACGACCTGAAAGGAGGAGAGAGGAATATGGATTTCTGCAGACTGACAGCTGTCCAACCCTTTTGAAAGATTTAAAGCTCTGCTGATGCTTCTGGGAGTCGTTTGCAGAGAAAGATTTAGGCGATTCTGCTGCTTCATCACAGGCTTCCTCTGGTACTTTTCTTCCCTCGGGTTTTACCACTGAGCGGCTTTGTTGGAAGCCAGAACAAGGTGGAGGCGTCTGCTCATCATTCCCGCTCCTCTCTCCGGGGAACCCGCCTGCTCCACAGCTCACCCCTGCTCTGAAGTGAGCCTCTCCCGGTCTGGGCATCGCAGCACTGCCCATCGCACCTGGAGGTTAAACTGCCAGCAGCACAGTAGATTGGGCAGTGGAGCTGGTCGAGAGCAGGCTTCCAGACCAGGCGATTCCTGAATACCTTGGGTAGGAATGCTGAAGAATTAACAGAGACCAAACTAACTTCAGAGAGGCAGGGGAGACGCAGGCCAGAGCGGGGAAAAAAGCGGTGCTTTGCATGTTCTTCCTCTAATTGCTGCAGAATCAACAAGGTCTCGGGGGTCCTGCAGGTCCTCCGGCACGGGCGCAGCGGCACGGCGGCGCAGCGGAAGCAGCAGCTCCGTGGACGTGGGGCTTGTGACACGTACTAACGGCAGCCTCACAACGGAGAGGGAATTTACCTTTGGCTAGTGAAGATGATTTATGGGTGAGCAAATAATGAACTTGGCAAACAGTACATAATAAAGAGAAAAATCTTACACTTTTAATTAGCCAAAAATAAATGACTGAGCATGGGGCTGAATCCATTGTCTCTGCATCTCAAGTTCTTCATCTTCTTTTGCTAGTCATGGTCTAATAAGCATATTGCAGAAGTTTTAATTTTCTTTTAAAATTACTAGAGATTTTTTAAATCTCTTTTCTGAAAAGGACGGAAAGCACACTGGAATCATCTCTGGCAGTTTTGCTGTTTTTCCATATCCCTTTAGAACTGCTGGTATTCACGTTTGCTCTTCCTGTTGCTGGAGCTGCGTCATGGTGCTGTAGTATTAGTTACCCTCTGAAATGCAGCAGAAATGACCCCATAATGTTAACAGCACAAAACCCATTTTCTTCAGCAGGCTGCAGGGCTTTTTGGGGAAAGGATACTGTATTCGGTGCATTTGTGCAGTTTCTGATACAATGAACCTGGCTGCAACCCCTTGGTCCTGTTATTACAACAACAATTACTAAATAACCACTGAGATTATCGGAGATACCTGACCTGGAGTATTCCGCTCAGAGGAATCCCCCAGGGACAAGAGACTTTCCCCAATGAGATTCAGAGCAAACCCTCAAAAAAAAGTGAAGACTACCAAACGTTTCAAAGTCAAAATGAATATCGAAGTTCTCTGCAAAATGCAATTCTGAACAAAGCTGACAACTACTCAGCTGTTTAGATCAATTATTCTCAATCAGGTAAAAATAGCGCCTTGCTGCTCCAAACAAAAATGAAAACTAGAGTGATGCATTTCAGCTTCAAGCCACCAGTGTGACTGGATTTGCACCTCTCACAAAGTACTTCAGACTTGGCAAAGCTACCTCCTTCAGCAGAAAAGCATTTCAAGCATTTTTCCAGCAGCTGCAGGCTTTATCGGAGCTGCCATGCTCCAGCCTCCTCCACAAGCCAGCGAACGCCGGTGGCAGTGATCAGGAATCCCCCCAGCCCTGAGCTCCCAGCCTGGCTGCTCGCACAACGGCTCTCCGGGGGCTTGTTGGCTGACGGATAACGGGGTCTGAAGACATAATTCCCTGCAATTGACCCAAGGACACGCGTTTCCATGAGTGACCCTGCACTACAGCTTCTCGCTCTCTGCTGAAGTGCCCTCCGGAGAGGCTCGGGGAGCTTTTCTTCTGGGGGCCGGCTCAAGCTGCCGAGTGCCAAGGTGGGATGGGGGCCCGCCACGTCCTTGCGGGAGCTCACACAGGAGCCTCCTGGGGCAATGGCAGCTCTCCGTGTCCCCCGCCGAGTGTCACAGCCCCTTGCACAGACGCCACACCAGCAGCTCCTGCCTGAGGAGCGCAGGGGGCTGCACACGGGCTCTGGCAGCACCCCCGAACTGCACCGCCATGGCAGGCACAGGGGGCTCAGCGGCGGCTAAAGCCACATCTGGGCACTCCCCATCTTGTGTACCGATGTGCCCTGCTTGTCTTCTGTTTTGACAGCCCCACAGAGGCGAAGACCCGTTATTACTGCCCTAAGAGTTATTATTCTTCTTAATAAAAGATGCAAGTTAAGTGAATGTGAAAGTGTCCTCCCGCATGCTCAGCGCCGCTGCCAATAGCCTGGCGCTCTCGTTCTCCCTCCATCATCTCTCGTCCCAGACAGGTGAAATGGGATGACTGCCATTGTGGGGAAGTCATAAAGTATAAAATGCTTCATTTGTTCATGAAATGGAAATTTGAACAGCCAGAGAGAGGGGCCTTGCAGCCTGTGCTGCCTCGTAACCAGCCAGGGGGACTTTGTGGTGCTCCTGCCACAGGGAAGCTCCATAGGATCCCACAGAGCTGGTGGCTGGAGAGGTCCCGTGGACTGCCAAGGGGTCCCATCCGGCGATGGTGCTGTGCCGGTGACAGAAACAGCGGGATCATGCGTGGTCAGAGGCACAGCCCCGCTGACACTCCCCGCTTGGGGAGGACAGGGTACTGCTGGTGCTGCCTGCTCTGCCCGCAGGCAGCGCTTGGCCGAGCCCGACGCCCCGGAGTGGCCGTGCAGCAGCCGGCGATGCCGCGTGGCACAGCACCGGGGGTGGACACCCTTCATGCTGCCTGCCAGGGATGGCCCATCAGGGCTGCTGTCGCTGTTGCAGTGGAATTGCTCCAAGGCGTGAAGGACCTCCAGGCAGGTCCACTGCCTGACAGTGTCAGGCCTTTGAAGGGAAAGGGGAGGTCATGTGGATTCAGATTTTTTGGAGGTGCTCGAAACGTGCAGGTTGCAGTGGGAGCTGGGTGCCCAATGACCCAACCTGCACGCCAAGCCCCCAAGCCCCTGTCGTAGCTGGCCCATGGGCTCGATGCAGAGCCTGCCAGCCCTCTGTCGCACTGCCTCGGGCAGCGGTGGGTGAGCGCGTCCTGGCTGGGGCGGGGAGCCCACGTTCCCGTCTCGAACATGCAACATGGAGACACTAGAGCAAAGTGTAACCACTGTTTACAGAAAAAATTGTCAAGGATTTATTTATTGGAAGTGACTGAGGAATATGAATTCTACACTCCATTTAAAATGCTTTTTATTTCTCTCAGCCTTGGGGCTCTGAGTACATCTAATTTCACCCATAGCTATAATTCTCCACCAAACAGTTCCTGCTTCTCCTCTGGGTTCCTGAGGAGTCATTTTGGTTTATGTCCTCTCCCGATGCAGCTCGTGCAGTGGCTGGAGACAGTTACACGCTGGTGAACTTTCTGAACCCTCCCTCCCCACTGGGTGCACACACACATGCAATGCAAGTGAGCGGCATGTGCTGGAAACAGCTTGACATCACACTATATATTTATTTAAAAAAATAAAACTCTAAATGTCTTTATCATGTAGGGGTTTCTCCTGAGGAGCCATGTATTTCACTTCAGACACTTTGATTGTCCCTACCTTGCAGCTAACAAACTATTAGTTTTGTTAGTATATTTATTCCACTAAAATTGGAGCCTGTGATTACAAATCCAATACTGTGATTGAGTCAGGATTTGGAAATAAATCTGTCCAAGGCTCATCTGGCATTTTGGTGCCGGGAGAACCGGCGCTAGGCGCTGCTCCTCCAGCCCAGCCGCAGGCTGGACCGTCCCGGCTGCGGGCGCCCTGGGGAGGCTGCACAGCCACCGAGCGCTGCTACGGCTGGCTCCGCGCAGATTATTGATCGGGGGGTATTTGGTATTGGGAATGGAGCCTGTTTTCCCAGGCGAGCGGGTAGTGGCTGCAGAGCCTGGCTTTCCAAATTGTGACTATTTGGGTGCAGAGGGTTTTAAGCTGTCAGAATTTCCTCAATATCCCGACCCTGCCAGGGCCTATTGCTCTGCAAGGTTTGCGGCATTCAGCCGGTTACTTTGGTGACATGGCAGTTTTTCTGCCAGAGTAGGAGATGCCCCTTCACAGGAGGGTGCTGTGGGCAGGGGAGGGTGCTGAGCCCCTGGGCAGGGAGCAGGATGCTTTCATTCCCCATGGGCAGAGGGATGCTGGGGAAGGACTGGGTAAGCCTGCAGATGTGTGGCAGAGCAGGACTGAACCCCAAATTCTCTGGGTTTTTTAGGAAAAGCTTGTTATTTCTTACTATTTCAGTTTCTTCCCTGAAAGTAAGGACAGCAGTTCATCCTCTGGGATGTGATTTCAGCCGGGAGCTCTGTGGGCAGGGCCCTCTCTGCGACCGGGCACACGGACCCCCGCGGGGGCTCAGTCTCACCCAGGCCCACCGGGAACGGTTGTGTGCAGAGGGACGGGCACAGCCTGGGTGCTCGCTGGCTGGGACCGGGCCAAGGAGAAGGGGTAGGGAGTGAAATGGGAGAGGGGCGAGGCGTCGCTCTTGCCTTTCTGATGTCCCTCCAGATCATTTTCAGTAAAGCTTCTTTGCTGAGATTTACTTTCTTTAAAATAAATTAGCTGTTCAGTTTCTGCAGGTAGGAAGTGACAGCATTTTAACCGTTGGGGTATTACTCCTTGCAAGCTCTCAGTAAGGGAACTAGCAAGACAGAAATCACAGTGCTCGCACAGGTAATAGCAAAGACTCCCCACTGTGGCACACCTCTCGGGGTGGCAATGACCTTGCCCCCCGGCAGGGCTGCCCGGACACCACCCACGTCCTCCCTGGCTGCCTGCAGCATCTTCCCAGGCGGCCCCAGCCCAGAAGCTGCCGTTTCCATCCACGGCTTCTGCAGCGCAGAGCTCGGGCGACGCCGAAGCCCGTCCCCAGCATCCTCCTTCGGCAGGGATGCAGACCCATGACCCGGAGGCGAGGTCCCCGTCCTGCGCCCCGAATCCGCCGCCTCCGGCTGCACTACCTGCGGCTCCAAGTCCCTACAGCTGCTAACAGGAACACATGTGCTACCACTATGTACATATGAAAAAAGCCTGTCAGGGAAGATTAAAACGCCAGACAGTCTTTATCGTAAGATTATTTTTTCCATTTATTTATCCCTTTTTTTTCCCTTTTAGCAAGAGTAGTCAGGTTTTGATATGATTAGAATTGCAAATCTTGCATGTTAAAAGGGAAGCACTGAAGTAAAAGGATGCTGCCTGTGTAATGAGACACATTTTAAATCCGGGCTAGGTAAATTTTGTGTTGAGCATAAAGGGTATGAAATAAACTAGCAGTAAGCTCAGCAAATGCCCCAAGGCGCGTCCCCATTAGTATTCCCATTTGTGAGCTCACTTCATAAGACTAATGGAGTTGCTACCTGGGGACATTAATTGTGCATGACACCATTGCCGAGCCTTTGTGCACTCTTACTAATATCACAGTGCCTCCTTGACAAAACGCCTGCAAAGATTACAAACATACCTAAAATAACTGCCACATTCACACTCATATTTGACAGGGATCTTCAAGTTCAGTTACAATAGAATTACCATCATTTCTTACACCTCTGGCTTTTTATTACATTAAACAATGGTTGATATTGCTTCCTTAAACCAGTGTCATATTGTGTAAAATCTATCTATATCTCAGGCTTTTCTATTAAGCCTCCCATTTATCAGGGGAATGTATAGCTTCCATACTTGAGTCTTACTACAAATATTATATATTATATACTTAAGCACGCGTGCACACGTACACATACACCCTCCCTCTGTTTTAAAGGCATAGCAATATTTTTGAGTTCTTGCAATTAATACCGAAAGGCTCTGCCATTGTGTAAGGTGCTCACAGGTCTTCCAGCATTAATTATAACATGATCCGTGGGGAAAAGTCTTCCTGGGTCTGTGCTCCCTGTTTTGAATCCTAGTGTCCAGGATTAAGATGATGGATGAGAGGATTTGCTAAATTCGCAGCAACCAGAGCAATATTGTGTTTAGGAAAGCAGATGAATTGGGATCTTCCGGAGCTCCGACATGCTGGGCTCGGCCTTTCCAGGGCGCGCAGGTGGCTCTGCAGGGCTCCCCGCGCGCGTGTCCCGCGGCCGGTCCTGCTGCGCTCCCTACCAGACACGTCAGCTGCGTGAACTGCTCCTCCCGCGGCCGTCAGGGCTCCGGCGGGGCTTCCACGGCCAGCGCGGAGAGGCATCTGTGGGAGACCAAGGGAGACCTCATCCTTGGAAGTGATCTGAGAACAGGTACAAAAGTGAATTAATGAAAACCCTTTGGGGATCCAGTGCTCAGCTCCTGGGAGTGGGGATTTAGTCCTTTACAAATCCAAATTTTTGTTAATATTTATTTTAGAAATAAAGTGTTTGACTTTGTGTCCGTGCCCTGACAGCCCTTGATTCTGCTCTCTCCCCCCTGCACTGGAGTCTGCTCTCATGTTTCTTTTTGGAGAAGAGCCACGGCGGGCTGCAGGTAAGAGAAGTTTGGCTGATGTGATGTGCATTAGAAAACTCCTTGTTCCACCTTTCCTTGCTGGTGTGGAGGTGAGGCCACGGGTTTGTCTTCAGCTGCCCAAGGACATTCTGACTTTACCAGGTGGCAGCATTAAGTGCCCAAAAGAAAAGTCTGGCTCCATATTTACTGGACAACAAAACACTTTTTGTCAAGGGAATGTCCTCTTTGGAAATCAGGGTTTACTTCAAATTCCCAACCTTTGAGATGGACAAGATAAGACATATCAATGAAAGAAGATGTGTGGATCTGCTCTCTCAGGATTACAGCTGGGTGAAGCGGGGTTTAGCTCTCAGTTGCAGCAGCTTTGGCATGCAGTTTTAGAGGATGACACTGTGGTGCTTCAGTAGTGGCCTTTCCTATTTCTGTTCCTTGAGACTATGGCAGGATTTATTGGCAGTAATATTAATTATTAATTTGCAGCAGTGCCTGTCAGCAGCTGATCACAAAATTCTTCACAAATGTTATATTCTACAACTTGCTGCAGCAGAAAGGACACAGAGGTGACCACCGGGCAGAGCTGCCTCCCAGGGTTTTAGGGAATCTTCCTTCATCGGGCTGGCCCTGTCCGCACCTCCTAACCCGAAACACGGGCAAACTCGTGTGGGTGTCCAGACAGGAGGAGCTACCAGGGTACAGCAGTCAGCTGGCTTTGCATCAGGCATTTAAGAGAAGCCCTGGAGAAATGAGCTCGAGCTGAGAAATACACAGCGTAGGCATAAGGATGATCCGCCCCTCGGAGCTGGTACTCTGTGTTTTCCTGCTGTCTCAGTGACTTCTTGCCAAAAAAGGTTAAAATGCTGGAGTTTTCTCTGGAATTCTGAAGTTGGGGCTTAAAAATACTTCAAACACTTGGTTTAATAGACCTTCACATCAGCGTATTCCCAGTTCCACATAGCTCCCTAGTGACACGGGACCTTTTGTCAAGCACATATGAAATTAAGTGAAATAAAAATCATATTAAAAATTATTACCATCTAACAGCCATTAGTCTGCACATTGCTGTCACGTCTTGATGGATTTCTCACTTAGTTCAATGAATGTTCTAACGACAGTGATAAAATCACTCAGAAAAAATATAATAAACTGTTAACCCTTTACGCGGCTGCTTGTTTTTCAAAACCCTCTAAGAACTGTTCAGCGATAAGTTGCTCCCCGGGGTACACAGCTGGAGAGGAAAGCCTGCTGCTGCCTGCCTTGGGTGCGCTGGAGGGGGTGGCAGTCCTGTCCCCCTCTCCCCAGCAAGGGACATCGCGCAGGGCTGGGGACCGACCCAGCACGACGGCCGCAGCAGAGGGGCCAGCGGGTGCGCGGCAGGCGGGAGAGCAGCGCTGGCTCAGCCCTGGGCGGGCATCGGAGCGGACAGGGCCCCATGGATCTCATGGGCTTCAAGATCTTCCCTGGGGGGGGAACGTGGCTGAGGCCTCGTGGCAGGGTCGCACAAGGAACCCAGCTTGCGTGGGAGGATGCAGTGCGAGTTAGTTATCTCTAATTACAACATGGATCTTGTGTAGCCCAGTGTTTTGGTGAGTGCTACAAGGAAGGCAATGCTTTGCCTGCCTGTCCCTTGAGCCCAGCACCCAGACACGAACGCTCGCCGCGTGCTGGCTCTGGAGCCGGGACTTGCAGGCAGCGGCAGGCAGCATTGCCCAGGTAACTGCTGGAGGCGACACAGCCCTTCGCCCGCCAGCAGAGCAAGCCCAGGCTCGGCAGGAGCCCCAGCTGAGCTCTCCGTTTCCCTTTGGAAGCACTGGACAGGGTCCACCAAAATAATTCTATGGACCAGCAGCACACAAAAACTACACAGCACCTCTCATGTCCTCCCCAAGGCTGATTCAGTACGAAGCAGGAGGATTGCAAACCTGTCAGCAGCATTTGAAGGGAGCTGTGGGTGTGAACGGTTTAACGAAGCAAGAGAGTGGATGCTCTGCTCCGGCAGGAGCAATGACATCCCACGGGAGGGTTTTGGCTCCTGCCGCAGAGGATGAGAACCAAGCACAGCTCGTGCGAGGACACCAGCTCTGAGCTCCTGCTGTGGGCTCCAGGGGCCACCATCGTATATGGAGGTGCAGAAGAAAGGGACGCTGTCGTCACACGTTTCGGGCAGGGAATTCCAGATGGGTGCCTCCAAAGCAGAGGAGTAATGCTCCCGCTCCTCTGTCCTCCTCCCAGCTTGTGCCCAGCACGTTGCAGTGCAGGATACAAACAGCTCCATTTTTGTGACAGATCCAAGGGTGACGGAGGCTCAGACTGATGCAATGGCAGCACGAGGAGCGTTGTGCAGCTTTCCAAGGTGGACGTGACAGCGGAGAGACGGTGTCTTTGGGTGCTCAAGCTCGGAGGAGGAGACGTGGAAGTACAACATGGCTCCCTGAGAAGGGCATCTGCAGTGGGTTATTAACATAGAGCTACCTAACAGGCAATCAGCACGGCCTTGTTAATAAAATACATTCATTTGAATCACATGAATTACGTTGTGTGCTGCTGGAGCTCTCCGGCTAATAGCAGCCTCGGCAGCCCGGCATCACAAGGTTTGTTATGTCCTGCAAACTTAATACATGCTTACTTCTACAGAAAATAGCTAGTAAGAAAGTAAATGACAGACTGCAGGAGCAGACGTTGCAATATAATAAACTCAGTTGGCACTTTTCCTGAGTTGTATTTAGCCTACCATGTTTCCTGGAAGCCTGGCTGCAGGCCAGCATGTGCAAGCATTAGTGCGCGTGGATGTGCCCAGCACTTGCACAAGCGGCAGCGGGACCCTCATGCTGTTTGCAGGTGGCATCGGCTGTTGTCATGACGGCTCCTCTCCCCTGTTTTTTTCTTTCAGGATCCATTCTACGTAGAACAGAGCCAGTGACTCACCCCCAGCGTTAAACCTTCGTGCTCTGAGCAGCTTTGAAATCAGGCAGAAGGAGGGTCCCCAGCCCTGAGCACCCAGCGAACGCTGTCGAGGATAACTCTGGTTGTGGGGAGCCGGGAGGGAAGTGAACACATTTTTGTGAGTGTTGTCACTCAGCAAATTGTTCTGCGAGACACCTGATTGCGGTAGTAGAAAGACAGACTGATGTTCTCAGGAAGATCAATGAATTCACTAGGCTTTCTGATGACACACAGCTTGCCTCCCTCTCAGCGCAAGTGACAGCCTGACGTTTCACCACTCTGCTCCCACCAAAGGGACACCGACACCGGTGCCGCACCTGCACCTACAGGCACTTGCACCCCCAGCCAGGGGCCGCCCCGCCGTGGGACCAGCTTGCCCCAGCATCGAGGCACCAAGGGACAGCGCTGGTGGTGGGAGGGAGCTTGTACAGAGCAACAAAAATGAGCAGCAGTTGGAGGGAACCAGAGACAGAGATAAATGGGTTTCTGGGCAGACTGCGTTAGGAAGAAAGCACTGGGAGCAGCCAGCCTGTTAACTATGGTGGGCACCGTGGAGGACTAGAGCACTGCAAGGGGCTGCAAGGTGCGAATCCTTCCTGAAGCTCTCAAGAGAGAAAACATGTGGGATGTTGGAGAAGAGGGACGGTGGTTTCCCCGTGGTACATCAGGGGACATGGGTGAAGGCCCCCGGGCTGGGACCTTGCAAGGCTGGCTGGCAGAGCTCAGCACGCCTCACGCAGCCGGACGGGCTCGGGGCGCAGGTCCCGCGGTGCCTGCCTGCCTGCCCGCCCACGGGAGCTGGCGGGGGCTGCGGGCGGCCTCGCTGCGGGCACCGGTAACGCAGAGGTTACGTCTGCCGCTGCGGCAGCACGGCCATGGCAGAGCCACGGTGCACGGGAGGAGCTCGGCGATGGAAGAGCCAGGTGCTAAATGGGAAATCTGATTGTTCATCCTTTGTTTTCCTCCTTCCATGCCGAGAGTGAATTAAGTCAAAGCCAATTCTGAGGAAAAGCAGATCTCTCCTACCATCCATCACGGACGAGAGCACGGCTGGGCAGATCTACAAGCCTCTAAAGGCCTGTGCGGAGATGTTGTCCCAAATCTCATCTCCATGGCTCATGGTGATTGATCTCAGCTATTCAGATCTGTGGAGCTCAATGATTTCTCTCTCCTAACCTCTACCTGGTTCCTGGCTGTATTTTATATGGAAAAGATTCTTGTAGGATGGTTACATGTTAAAAATAACTTAATCAGATCTGAAATAACGGGGCTGAATCCATTCACTGCTTGTAGCTCAAACGTGCATGTCAAAGCTGCCCATAGGTATCCTGGGAAGTTCACTTTATGGGCTTGCTTACATTTCATTTTGGCAGAAACACAAAGGGTGATTCTGGGCCCTGGATTTCTGGGAAGGAGGGTGCCGCTGTGTCACCAGGCAGGCAGCGCTGGAACGGGCAACACAAATGATCAAATCGGAGATCGAGTCCCGGCTTCCCTCCAGATGCTCCTCCAGCTGAGCAGCAATAGTAACCGCAGCTTGTCTGCTCCTGCTGACCTGTGGAACAAAGACTGAAGAAGTCCTGGTTGAGCTGCTGGGCTGAAAGGCCTCTACTTTATGCACCTTCACATTTGTAGGACATTAACTAGCCGTCTTCCCCAGTTTGAGGTATTCATAATCATTTTTACGCAAAGAATTATAGACACGTGGGACTGGAACTGACCTCAAAAGATCACCTAATCCATCTCTCTGCAGTGAGGCAGGATCACATAGTCCTGGATGATTCCTTGCAGATGTTTCTCTAACCAGTCTGTAAAACCCTCCAGTGACCGTCCATAGCCTGTTAGCTGCTCTAGAGCGTAACTTGCTTATGGTTTGGAAGTTGCTGTCTTTTTCCACCTAGATTTTCCTTCCTGCAATGTCAGCACAATATTTCTGTCCTTCCTGTTATACAAGAAAGAAGGACAACTATCTTTTTTGTCTCAAACTTTTGTGTACTCACAGACTTCAATGGGTAGAGCTTCTGTGCTCTACACTAAGTAATTCCAGCCCCACCAGTTTTCCATTGTGCACTGCATTTTCTAAACCTGCTGGTTTTGTGTTGCCTCTGGATTCTTCTCCATTTCTCTTTCCCTCTAAAAGGGAAAGCTGAGCCCTCCCCTGTAAGGAGTAAAGCTGAATTTTCTCTCAGACTAGAAATGTGGGATATGTTCTCCCTGCATCCTAGCACGGGATCTGTAGCAGAGCATCACATTGCTGACAGATGCAGTGGTTATTGCAAACCCTGGATCCTCCCCGTCTTCTGCTGACTCAAGCAGCAATCCACACTCTGCATTTGTGTTTGATTTTTCCTCTTCCATGTAGAACTACTCTGTGCTTGTCTTTACTGATTTGCACCTAATTGGTTTCAGACTACGGACAAACGCCTGCAGATTATTTTAAATTCTACTCCTGTTTCTGAAATGCTCACAAATCTCTTTACTTTGTGACCTGCAGGTTCTGGTTCAGATGAAAGGCTGGGCAGCGGGAGCGCCTGGGCAGCCACGCAGGCTGCTCCTGGGGAGCTCCTCGCCCTGACGCCGGGCAGATGACACCTATTCCTGAAGTGCAGGCTGGTGGATTGGAGATGCTGCCTGTGGAGCGGCGGCAGGTCCTCAGCTGTGCAGCAGCGCTGCGGGAGCAGCAAGGATGCAGGAATGCAGCAGATGCAGCAGATGCAGCAGATGCAGGGATGCAGCATCCCCGGTCCCGGGAGTGGCTTCCCGGGTCAAACCTGGGGGCAGCCCAGCCGGGGAAAGGCGGAGGGAAGGGGATGAACGGGCTCCAAGCGTATTGCTAGTGTAAATTAAATCAGCCTGTTACTGCTGCCTATAAAGAGGTCTGTGTAACTGCAAGTGCATGACTCCAGAGACAACCGCAGGGAGTTTTTATCATTGTAAACCGAAGAGGATGTCCTGTTTAGTGTAAGAGGTTTTAGAAGATAGGTTACAGCTGGGCAATGAAAGTCAAAGGACACAGAAACAAGATAGTGTATGCCCTTCCTCCCTGTTCAGTGGGTCTGAGGGCTCTTTTTTGTTTTTTAGAAATGTGTGTTGGGGAGCATTACCTCCTACTTAACGAGAGGGAATAAGGTGGGACTGCCAGCCTTGTTCTCAGAGTGGTGTGTGTATAATAGTTTTAAATAGTACATAAATTAGATTCCTGCATCCTAACCAACTGTTTAACATGCATTAGAGAGGGTGACAATTTAATGGGCAGAACACAACAGAGGAGGGGTCCCGCCTGCCCTGTGGTGGTGAGCTGGTGGTGGCTACTGAACTCGGTCGGCTACCGGCATCTCCATCGCAGGCACCCGTGTGCCAGAGACCCGGGACCTGAGCGCTGTAGCCTGCGGGACTGAGCACTGCCGCTGGCCTTGCATGGGGAGAAACCCTGCCAAGGGGGCCCGGGCTGGTGGCCCCCTTGGCCAGCGCCCCGTCCCCCACAGTGAGCCAGGTCCTGGGCACTGCCCAAGAGCCTCGTCGTCAGCGCTGGCCTCTCCATGTGCCCTCGGAGCAGAGCAATGCCTCCCCCCTGCGGGACCGTGGTCCCCAGGGTGTCCCGGGGACCTGGGACGAGAAGGACCCCCACCGGGCCGGGCCGCTGCCGCAGCACGGGGACTAACAGTGCAGCAGGGCCCCACAAAGAGCAGAAACTGGAAATATTAGCAATGCCCAAACTCTGCTAAATGACCTGGCAAACGGTTCCTTCCCCTCCCTCTTCATGCCTGAACACATCTTATCTGTCAATGAAAAGTTTCCTCCTAATGAATTTGCCACAAAAAGGAGAAAAATGGCCATGGCCTCAACGCAGAGAAAATGGCAAATCTGATCGTGGCAATTAAGCAGGCACATGAGATGGGAAATCTGCGGGTGTCCCGGAGAGAAGGGGTTAAATTGCCATGGAAACAACCATGCATTATTTACATGGCCTAATGAATAAAACATTTAAGTAGTAGGCTAATAAATTTCAGAACACAAAGCAAAGTAAGCTATGATTTAAATATACGCCTCTGATGAATATAACTTGAGTTATAGAGCTGAAGCAGTGGGAGACCCAGCTCAGTTTTACACCCTCATCTCACTAACATGAAGGTATATCTTCTTTTTAATAAATGATTTTTCCAACGAGCACACAAATTGGCATGAAATTCTCTCCTGTCAGGCATCCTGAAGCCTTTTCTAATAGCTTTTCTTGTGAATTTCTGTTGAGGTAGGAATGCTTTTGTTTTGGTTTTTTTTCCCCTCCTGCACATTATGCCAGATTTCAGAGCAGGATAACATTAGCAATCAATTTGTTAAACTGTTAGCAGAACATATGTCGGAAGGTTTCAAACAGACCCAGACTGAAAGATGTGTTGTTTATTGTGTATTGTATATATGTGCCATCCATATGGCTCCAAGTGCGGGATCCCTTTGTCTTCTGCCCGCTGCAGATTCCCGCGTGCGTTCTCCATGCGGAGCAGGAGCCGGGCCGGGGAGAGCGGGTCGATCGAGGCGAGCGGGTCGCCTCGCGGCAGCTTGTCCCAAGGGCACGGGTGCTTGCAGGGGCAGAAGGGGGTGGCTCAGGTGGGGAGGGTGTTTGGCAGCCCGGGAGGGCTCCCTGCGTGCCGGCCGGGGCCCTCATGCCCCGTCTCGGGCCGGGGCAGCGGCACAGCCTGTTGAGAGCGGGGTTGAGTTTCTGCCTGACCTGGGCTTTGCCAGCTGCTAAACAAACCGTTTGCTTTGGGAGAGGAGCTTGTGATGTGCCCTGGGCAAGGGAAGGCAGGTCCCCAGAGGCACATGAAGGTTGCCCCAAACTTGTATTTGGAGCATCTCTCTCGCATTTCCCACTGCTTAAATGGTTGCGAAAGGCAAGGCTGGCGTGTATGGCAGGGAACACTGCGTGTGCGAAGGGGATCAATGGAACTGAGTCAGCCAATGCATTGCTGTTTGATTTCCATGCAAACCCCTGATTTGCACAAGCTGAACAGGGACAGCTTTCCAAACTCCGGAGCTGTTTCCACCTGTGCTTTCTGCTGCACAACCACGCTCTGGCAAGCACCACCACGCTGGCAGCGGCGGCGGCGGCAGTGGCAGCAGGGCCGGGAAGCGCCAGGCAAACAGGGGGCAGAAGACAGGCAGCCTGGCAGTGCTGTATTAGCCAAGCACTCAAACCCTGAGCAAATGAGGGAACCCCAAGGCTCCTCTCACAGCAGGGGGGACGGGGTGGTTGCTGCTGCCCCGGCCTCGCTGCCTCGCTGCGCCGGGCACAGCGCGCCTGTGCGGCCGCTGCCCCAGGGCGGGAGCAGTGGGGTCTGTGCTTGGAGCTGATGGGGCTCGGCCGCCTGCGCTGCAAGCAGCTGGGACGCTTTTATTACCCGTACCATTTTCTTACCATGGACAGGTTGAAATCTGCTGTTGCTATTTTTAGAAGGATGATATCTATCAATTCAGGTAGCAGATTGCTGGCCACAAAGATAGATGAAACAACAGCTGGTGCTTCTGAGAGAGATCAGGACAGTGGAATAGTTGCTGCATGCTGAGCCCACACACCTCAGTTGTCAGCGGCCAATTTGAATGCAGGAGCTCAGCAAACCCAAGGGCTCTGCAGCAGCTCCGGGGTGCTCGCTTTGCTGGGGACCCCCCCAGCCGCACCAACCTCACGCTCAGGCATCCGAGCACGGCTGGGATGCCCTGGCCGCCTGCTGCGGGCTGGATGGCTCTTCTTCACCCTCTGTCCCCTCGTCGGCAGCTCCATGTCCCCCATCGTTCTGGCTACTTAATTAACTGCTGCAACATGGCGCTGGAACCCTTGCCTAATCGGCCATCCCAGCAGCTATCGTTAAGTCATCCATTTGAGCCATTGCTGGAGGCTCCGCGGTGCCAGGCTCTCTGCAGAGCTCCCAACCACCCTGATTGATTGCTGCTGCAAGCCAGGTCACCAGTGACCTTCAGCACGGCACGGGTCTCCCCCTCCTTCCAGCTTTAGCTTTCCTGGCCTGTTCCTGAGAAATTAAGATCTTTTGCAGCTACGATAGCATAAGCCTTGCCATGCGATGGACTCATTTCTGGTGTCAGTCAGCAAACAATCGGACTTGCCCTCCACCAGTCAGTTCCTGATGTTTTTATGACAATTTTTGCTTGGAAAGATCTGAGCACCTCACCACAGCCAGCATTGGGAAGTCAGCAAAGGCCAGAGGATGAAAGGCCCCTGCACAAACAGGGTACAAAAGGTTTCTCGGTTTCAACCCAAAAGTTTGCTTTGATTCCACTTGTTTTGAGTTCTCTTTACTCAAAAAGAATAATTTAAGATTGAGTGATGAAATATTTACTGAAATAAAATTTTGAATGGTGTACATCTTCGCAAAAAAGCCATTTTTAGTCCTAAAAAGTGAAGCCTGCAGGGAGAGGTCTTAAACCAAATGGTATTGTTGACAAAGCAGACAAGCTTTGGAGACATGGCCTCTTCATCAGGTCAATATGTGCCCAAGTGCAAGTTCACTTCTAACAGCTAGCCAGCTAGTTAATAAAAGATAGGTTATCCTTCGCCTTGATCATCAGGACCATGACATTTTTGGTTCAGAGAGAATTATTTTCTGGAGAAATCCTGGAGTTAAAAAAACAGAATGAAGGATCACATTGCCTACTTGTAGACAGGAGATGTGGGGGGAGGAAGAAACCAGATGAATTGTGTTGTCTAAACAATTTGTTATGAATTATCCAGCCAACTGTAATGAAAACATATGGACAAAAATCTCAAGAAACTCCTCCAATGTTTTAAAATTTGAGTGATGCTGATATTGATTGGGTAGATTTTACGCAGCTTGGCTAAATGGTGCTGCAGTGGCAGGAAAGGGCACTTGAAAGAACGGGGAAGGCACAAATTTCAGTGTACATTTTTTACATACCAGAAATTGTTTTGATCAAGTCTAAGTCTGTGAGTCTGCAAAGTTATTGACTCTTTTTTCTGAAGTGCAAGACTTGTTTTGAAGATGGTTAAGAATGTCAAGAATTATTCTTAAAATATAATTTCTTGGTATATTATGCCTGTACTTAAATGTTACTACACAGTATTCCTGCAAAGATTTAATTTTTGTTGTTCAGCCTTTTTCTTTGTTTTATTTTTAAAAGCCTGAAGGAAAGTCACTGAACAATGAGTTGACTAAGACTGAAAACAAATGTATTTACATTGAAAATACAGATCTTGGTGTTGAGGGCTCTCTACTACCATAAAAAAAAAAAAAGAGACTTATATTTTATATGCTTGTAATAATAATGGAAAAGCTATATTCCAAAAGGAAAACGGAAGAGTTGCAGCATTCCAGCAAAACCAAATAGCCATTTTCATTGTACAGGGAGGTTTCAAAATGGTTTTTTTGGTTCTGATTTTGAGAAAAAAATGGGAACCATCACAATTTCCTCCAACAATGGGGGAACCTGAGTCCTGCCGACAGGCAGCATCCTTTCGGTGGGCTTTGCCCTGAAGAGTCGGGGATGGGGCGGGGACCTGCGCCTGCCCTGCAGCCTCCCCGCCGCACCGGGGACCCCAGCGCCGAGCCCCCTCATCCTCTGCCCTCGTCCCACACCGGGATGGTCCCTCCTCGGCGGCGAGCCACGTCGCGCAGCCTGTCATGGAGGACTGGAGACAGGAGAGCTGCCGGCGGCCACGCCGGCACTTCTCCCACCCCGCTCCCCCTCTCTCTTCCCATTAATACCACCACAAATTAAATGACAGCGATGCAAATGCGGAGCGCGGCGTGGGGAACGCTGCTGACTGCATAATGGCCGTCATCGCTGCCTGCATCCCGTCACTCTCCTCCAGGTAATTAATTGCCCTGTAAAGTGCTTTGAGATACACTGTATGAAAAATGCTATATAAAAAAGACTGATACAATAGAGCTGTTGGTATTTAAAGTGGTAAAAACCAAGATAGGAAGACTGTTGGCAAATACATTTTTAGTCGCTCTTTAAATTAGAAAGGTCCATCAATGAAAACTTGGGCAATTCATTACCCCCTCGCCACTGCAGTCCTATGTTTAAGGTAGACGCATATACAGGCCGGAATCATAATTTCCATATGAACTAGTTATTTATAACTACTGACAGGAGGAATTATGTGAAATAAACATAATTTATAGTTATTCCAGGAAAAGCCATCAAAATGAAAACTAATAAGGATTTCTTTCAGCTAAAAAGGTGTCAATTTGTTAGAAACCAACGGGTGATGTTAATGCATCTGACAGAATTATTAATATATTTTCAAACAATGTAATTGTTTATAAGCAGTCCACCTCGCTGGGCCAGGGACCATGGCGGTGGTGACACTATGGAAAACACCAAGGGCTTGACTCATCCAGTGACTTTTTTCTTCTTTAAATTGGCAACTCTCATTTTTTACAGCAAACACTAAAAGCAACCCCAAAGCCATGACAGGCGGGAAGCGCAGGACGGGGTCCGGCATGGAGGTGGCTCTGGAGGCTCAGGAAACCCCACGTTGGTGTGAGGATGTCGCCTGTGCTGCCGCTCCGGTGAGCGCAGCTTGGCCTCAGCTCCATCCCCATCTCATCCCATCCCCACCCCACCCCACGGGGTCACGGCTGCTGACGGGCATTTCCCGCTCTGCCTGTCAAGGTCCTGCATGGAGCTACCGGGGATAAAGCCCAGGCACCCCCAAAACCCTTGGGGGAGGCTGCCCTGGCTGTTGACAAGCTGAAGACCAGACCCCAGCCCTGGTGGGACAAGGCTCTTTAATGCAGCGCTGATGTCCCCCTCCTGCTGAAGTGGCAGCGCAAGCCACAGCCGGGTGCTGCTGGATGGCGACAGCGACAGCGTTTCAGCAGCGTCTGCATTCAAATCATCTGCCACAATCACTGGTTTGCACGTGAACCGGTGGTATTGTCCTCTTGGTAAATTCCATTTTTCATTGACAAATGTTTTATTTTCCACAGGAATTGTCTTAGGACATAATAATTTCCATTGTAGAACATGAAAATAAATACTGGGACCAGTCCTGGCGTAGGACAGACCGGGTGCCGCACGCCACGAAGATGGCATGAGCAGAGCAGAGCAGCGGCGAGGCGCCGGGCAGGGCAGCACCTGGCAGCGGAGAGCTCGCAAACCCTTCATGACAGCAGGAACTGCGGGAGCTCAGAGTGACTCATTTTCTTTTCTTCTTAACCATTCACCAGAATGCTTCAGACTTGCGGTGACATCCTCTGCATTGTTTAAAACATGCCTGCAAAGGCTTCCCAGAGCTTTTCATTTGCTGCTTTTGCAGTTTGAGGGCCCTCACCTGCATTTCACATTATTTAGCATTGCCACAAAACTGGAGAGAACAATTTCAAATCTGAAAGAGAAATGAGCAAAGGAGAGATCCCCGATCCAGCACCATATTTCTACCTATAACACAGGAACGGCCAAACTATAGAAAAGCAGAGACGTCCGTGACAAGGGAAAGTTTGTCTTAGTACGTGAGTCCCCGTCTGCTGTTTGGGCAGGCAGTGACAGTCTGGTCACAGCCCAGGGCTCTTCTGGACACGGCTCCCTCCTTGCCTCTCGGAGGCAAAAGGTGGCAGAGCTCCCACGGCCACGGTGCTCCCGGGAGCAGTGCCGGCAGCCCCCCCGCGCACGCAGCAGCCGCGCCACCCAGGCAGAGGGGCTCCAGCTCGTGGTGCCGGGACCGCTGCCGGTGCCACCTGCAGCTCGGCAAGGCCAGCTGAGCGGGAAGTGGCCAAGCCCAGCTGGGACAGCCTGGTTCAGCAAGAGGGACCCCAACAGATTCATATTTTAGCCCTAATTTGGGATCCGTTCTCATACCATTAGGTCTTTGTGACTTGATGCTGCTATCCAAGGTATCCCCTTGGATCGTCACATGAGCAGCTCGCTTGGTTTATCTGATACTGCTCTCAGTCGGTTCAAATCTTATTTATCAAATAGACAGCATTTTGTTTCGATGGGTGATTTTTCATCTTCCATTAGTGAAGTTGTTTCCAAGGTTCCCCAGGGCTCTATATTGGGCCCGTTGTTATTTTGTGTTTATATGCTGCCACTGGGTTATATTATTCATCAGCATGGAGTAGCTTTCCATTTCTATGCAGATGATTCTCAAATTTATTTGTCTGCTAAACCTAGCGCTGTCTCAGCTGTCTCTGCACTATCAGCCTGTCTCTCTGACATCGCAAGATAGATGTGGCAAAACTTTTTGCCGTTAAATTCAGACAGAAGAGGTGAGGCCTGCCTCGATGCCAGCATTTTATTTCCTGGGATGACACTTGCAATACGATCACTACCAGGATTTCATCGTCGTGTCCCCACTCACGCACTCCTGCTTTACCTTGCTGCTCCCTACTTGATTTGTTAGCATGCACCGTGTTCGACACTTGCCTCTGTCTGCAGCGTGATTTGTGGCTGCCATTGGCACTGCTGTTCCGATGCATATTCAGGCAGCGGGGTTGGGGAACAACCTCCCCACCTCTCGCTTGCTGACAGCCCCCAGCCTGCAAAGGTCTTTATTTGTTTGCAAGCGCTGTGCAGAAGGGATGTGTCCACCTTACAGATCTGCAAGGGTGCCGTGCACATTGATGTCAGCAAAGTGAAATGTTTTAGAAATGTTTCTAAGAAATGTTTGTAAGCTTTTAAATGTTTATGATTCAGTAGCTTTTAAAAACCCTATCTGCAGGTACAAGTTCCAGGTAGCACCGTGCACGTTCTTTGTACGGATACACAGCTTGGCGCGTTTCTCCGCTAAGAGCCAACAGACCGTCCTGAACCGCCCCCGAGGAGCAGTGCTGGATCTCTGCATGGACCGCAGCATCGTCTCACCCTGCCCTTCGCCTCCTCTCGGAGGGCTGGGGGCAGCGGGGAAGCACGCGTCCCGCTGGCTACGAACCACGGAGTGTGGGCCCTCGGTTATCACAGGTTTTGCAGGATCATGAATATGTTACGGTCATCTGTATTAGAGCTGCAATAGGTTAAAACATACACGTGACACAATGAAAGAAAGTTTCAGAACAGACTTCTGATTTCGGCAGCTGTTGGTAGGAAAAGGACCTGCTCGGAGACCCTCCCCGGGCTCCTGGGGCTGATCTGGGCAGCAGGGCTTGCAGGGGGACACCCCACGATGCTCCCCCATAGCAGGGGCTGCTGGGGTGGAGGAGCTTGTGCCTACTGATGTCAGATGAGGTTTGGATCACGTGGAGGATGAGAGAAGCTTGATGGATGCCCACCAAGAATTACAACCCGGTTTCACTTGTCTGGGTTCGTTCCTTTCCATGGCAATGTGCTGGCACGGCGCGGTGCAGCCTCTGCCAGCGCCCGGGCTCCCCTGAGCTCATTCTCCTATTTCTGATCCTCCCAAGCAACCCTGGCTTTCGCTCTTCAGTGTGTTGCCCGCATCTTTAAAAAGTCCTTCAAAAATAGTCAATTTGTTTCTATAAGGATGAACCAACTAGTTCTTGCAGAGACATCAAATAAATCTACTTCATACATTATTTGTTAACTTCATCAAATAAAGTACAATTTTATGGCTTAAATGTCAATCTCCACAGCTCATTGAGTTCTTTAAAACAGCAGAGAGACTTGCCTGTTTACAGAAGCAAAAATTAGGCAGGCAGCTTTCAGCTCGTGCAAGGAACCCGTTGGTTCTCGTACTAGGAAGAATCATAAAATATATTCAATGTGGAGAGCGTGCAATTTGACAAAGACAATTTGATTTGTCCATGGCTTTTAAAATATTCATACCACTTTGATGGACTATAGTTTTATAAATATGGATTACCATTAACTGGCACAGGCAGTCGCTGCCTACAGATAGTGTTCCGTGAGGCTTGTTCGGAATGAAGGCCTCCAATAAAAAAAATCATTATCTCTGCCTAAAAACCCTAATCAGTAATGTTTGGTTCATTTGCAGCTCAGAGGTCAGTAATTCACTTTAACTGCTTATGTGTTTGTGTCGTTTGGGAGGAAAAGGATTTTGTGGTTTTACTCCTCAGATCTAGACACCGCTCCCGGAGCCGGGGCAGGCACTGCCGGCGGGCGCAGGGAAGCCGTGCGGCCCCCAGCCCTGAGACGGGCCGATGGCAGGAGCAGCCACGCTGGGCACCGAGCTGCCCGGCAGAGTCAGCGCTGCCCGAGCTCTCACCAAGCAAACAAACTGCATGCCCCGGAGTCGCGAGGATGCACGGGGAAGACAGCAAGCCCCTGTCCGGGATGAGAAAATGGGAAGTGGTGTGAATTCAGTGAAACCCCTGATATTCGCCTGGAATTTGCTGAAAACCTCCTCCCCGTGGAGCTCTGCGCTGGCTCGCGCGAGACGCGATTACCCGGTTAGCGGGGCGAGCGCGCCGCGTGCGCCAGGAGGGTCTGGGTGCCCCCGGAGGGAAACGCGGGCAGCCCGCGACGGAAACGGGAGCGGCTGCAGTGCCGACGGGAGCGAAGGGGCGGCCTCTCGCACCGGCTTACCCGAGGCAGCAGTGGAGCTCCTCCAGCTCCCTGGATATTCCGGCAGTGGCAGCAGCCTTCTGGAAGAGCTGGGCTCGCTGCTCAGCATCGTGTGTGCTCAGCCAGCTCTGGATTCACTAGGGGTGGGGGCTCTGACAAGACCATCTGCACCGGTAGGCCAAGCGAGGGTCAAGAAGAACATGCAGCGAAATTTAACTGCTGCATATGTCAGAAAATTAATGTTTTTTTAAGATAAAGAAAAACTAAGAAGTTGGTAATAAAACAAACCAACAAAAAGCGTTGAAATCCAGGGAACACAATGATAAGATTTGATATTGCTTTTGTTGGCTTCAGATCCGAACTGAAGTCTGAGAGTACGGGTAATGAGCACGTTACACACGACTTCAGGCTTGTTGAAGCAATAAACCAATAAGTAGCTTGTTCTTGGAATAAAGTGTTTTGTATACGGTATACACACATAGACAAGCACACACCGCAGAGCGCTGGGGAGGCTAGCACGCAGCCTGAGAACCTGAATTAGCAAAGTACTTCGAGTTTCTAACAGTAATTCAGCTTGTGAAGTAGCTTCAGTTTCCAACCCAAAAGTTTATTCAAGTTAAGAAAACACATCCTCAGATTAAAAAGAGTATTGCACCACTGTCAATTTTCAGACGTTGCCATCAGGAAAAAAAAATTACATTTCAGGCTGACGAGCGACTAATCAAGGCAAGTGAAACGGTGCTGCAATAAATTACTCCACAGCGAAATAAACCACACAAACAGACCGATGATAATAAATGTAAATTATTTCTCTGAAGAAATTTTCTTGGTATATGAGTAATACGAACCATCAGGAAGGAGTCTTCCTTAACATTAATTACAGAAAATGACAAGTGAGCTGATGACTGCGAAGGCTCATTATCTGAGAACATATTCACAACTTTGCAATTTGCGCGAGATGTACTCGGGCTAAATTAATCTCCCTTCTTTGCATGAGCCTCTTCTAATTTTCATGTTATTAACAGGTTTGCAGTATCACTCAGTGCTTGTCACTCTAATCAGGTTTCGGCATGTTCGCAAAAGCGAAGTGTCATTTATAAGGATAAGCCCTCATAATGGCGCTCTCTTTCATGTGGAGAATTCTACAAGGTTGCTTTTAATAAGGTCCTTTAATCATCTCCCTTTGCTCAACTTTTGGCCCCTCTGTTTTTTCATGAAGAGTCATTAAAAGACTTTGAAGTTCATCAAAGATGAAAAATTCATGACATTGCTGCAGGACAAAGGCCAAGGGACAGAGGGACGCGACTGGGCAGGGGTTCGGGCGCAGCGGGGGGACAGGGCACGGCCTCTCCCCGGGCTCTGCCTGGGCTGCGGGACGGGACATCCCTCCCAGCGGAGCCGGCGCGGAGCCCACCCAACGGCCCTCGGGTGCTCTCCCAAGTCCCAGCTCCCACAGGTGCTCCCTGGCTCCTCTTTCAAAACTGCTGAATATTCAGAGCAGGAGGCGGGCGAGGGGTTGCCTCCATTGGCAGCCGCAGCTGCTCCTCCCAGCAGGCTGCAGGCAGCAGGGGCAGCGGCATCCTCCCTCCGCTCCTGGTCCAAGTCACGGCGCAGGATCGCTGCCAGCGGTGCCACCGCGGTGACAGTGACACCTCGCACCAGTGGCTGATGATCATGGGCATCCCTCCCTCCCGGGCTGACTCGGCCCTCGCTATCAGCCCAGCACTCGTGGCATCGTGGCCGTGGCGCTTCAGCTCCTCCGTGGCGACAGCCCGGGGTGAATCGGCGGAGGGAGGATGGCGGCAGGAGGGACGGTTTGGGAGCAAATCAATATCCCTGCTAGCAGCAGCAGCAGGCAGCAGCAGAGGGAAGGCACGTGGTGCGTTAGAGGGGAGCGTTAATCAAAGGCGACATTTCTCTAGGTCTGCGGTACGGCTGGGCTGTTTGAGGTTAACCTTATTCTTCTTCTGTGATTTGATAACACTGGACTGGTGTTTATGCTGAAGCTTTTGAACACAATGGAAGGAGGGGGAGAACTTTATTAAATTTTTGAAATTCATTTAAGCGGGGCTAGCATAATGAATTGCCAGATCTTGTGTGCACATTGTCCCCGGAAGCAACAATAATTTAGGTGGACGTAAACCAATATGTAGATTAAAAATGTTTAAGCCAACTGTCGTAAAATATATAAAAACATAAGGCAGAATTAACATATCAAAGTTTAGCATTATAAGTAATGACGGGTCAGATATAAGGTTATGTCTGCAAAATTGCATTTCAATATAATAAATCCATTCAAACTCTGTCCAGAGACACAAATTGAATCTATAGACGAACCAACTGCAATCCATTGAATGTTATGAAGTATTCAAGTGAAAAAAATGCATTTAGAAAAGGAAATTGAGTGTATTTTAAATATACAGGTGCTCGGAACTTCCATATAGCTTTATGCTCATACAGATTTGTATACACTGCATACACAGCCTACTTTTGACAAAGTCCTCACAATGATGAATTTCTGATGGAAGACTTGATATTGCAGCAGATCTGTTATGCACCGCTTATCCTGTAACACAAACCATTAATAATAATCACACTCCCCGCCGTACCGAGCTCTCTTGTTAGGGTTTCAAAGCTTTTGCAACTCCACACGCCCCGGAGGGATGCTGCCGCCGGCAAGGGCCCAAGGGCTGGCGCAGCCGCAGGGGACCCACGGTGCCACCATCCCCGTGCTCCCTGGCAGGTCCTCGGCTCTGCAGGCAGCCAGCTGCTCCCAGCCCCACGCCCCAGGATCTCCATCCTCCACCTCTATCCCAGCCCTGCAGAGCAGCTTTTTTCCTCCCTCGCTTTTCCACAGCTGAACTTTCCTGACTGCCGGACACTCGGTGCCTCCATCCTCCGGCCCGGACGGAGCCGGCGGGAGCGTGCTAACGAGCACGGCTGGAGAGCTGCAAGCCCCGGTGTCTTATGAATATTTGATGGAAGCACAGCCCTCTCAGGCTGCATTAACACGCTGCTGAGAGTTATTAGCACTAATAACACATCGCAAAAGGGAAGCGCGGCACCAGGACGGGGAAGTTCCTGCCCCAGCTCCCGCTCGCTCTGTGGAGGAGGGCAGGGGGAAGGCTGCCCGCTGCCCCCCGCGCCAGCCCTGCCCAGATGCCCACCGCATGGACCGGGGTGGACACGGGCGATGTTTACCCAAATCCTGGGCCCTGTGGGGATCGTGGCGAGGGGGAGGTGGAGGTGCTGCCACGACGCCTCGGAGCATCCCTGGCCACAGCAAAGGGGGAGGCGCGGGCGGCTCTTCCCTGCATCTGCTGTCTCCCTTCGGGCTTGCTGGGATGTTGCCGGAGCCAAGAGGGGACCTGTGGCTTCAGGTCCCAGGTCGTTCATGTTTGGAGGCGGCGGGGCAGGCAGGGGAAGGGAGGCAGGGAGCGCTCCCCACGGCTCGGCAAGGCGAGGCAGGGACCGGAGGAGCAGCGACCAGCAATCCCCGCTCCAGGGCACAGGAGAGCTCTGGCAGCGAGGCCTCCAGAGCGGAGATTACAAGGTGCTTTTGGGAGCTCACATGATGGGGAACGCAGACTTTAATAGACATGTTCATCTTTCAGCAGTGTGTTTTGCATGTAATAATGTCAGCACACTTCTCATTCTGGCAGAAATTCCACAGATAATTGGAAAGAAGTAAAAATGAAAACATTAGAATTTGCCATGTCATATGTTAACTTTTTATTATTGTATGATGCCAATGGTCCACTGACAGATGCTGTGTTATTAACATTTGATTAAAAATCACTTCAGGTCTAAAGCAGCCTGTTCAGAAGAGAACATCTTGACAAGCCTGGTGGTTTGTGATTGACAATTAATAACATTCTGTGTGTCACAACATAGATAGTGTGACTTATTGGTGCTGGTGTAATGCAACACTTCTCATCTGAGCTCTTCAAACTGGTACATGGAAATAGGAGAGAAAGGGCCTAATTCAGCTGGTTTTGATTACAAACAAAGCAGAGCTAGCGCAGATCTCTCCATCCCCTTCCCAGAGCAGACCGACAGCGCTCAGAAAGACGGACCCTCATCCCACCCGTCCTCTGCAAGGGAAAGGACTTTGCCATCTTGTTACACCACCGAGCTTCTCTGCAAAAACTCAGTATTAAACTGTGCGGTTACAGCAGGTACTTGCAGCCGTAAACTACAAATCTGTTTATTTAACAAAAAATTAGAAGGAAAACTGTTTCATTTTCTTAAATATTAAAATAATTTGTAACTGGAAAGATGATAGGTCAGTCCTCTGAGGTTTGGTTGGGGACTTTCTTAATTGCATGCTACTACAAGTGAGATTCGATGTCTGTATGTCAATAGCAAAATTCTTAAAAATATGTCAATTATCTTCTTTGGATGAGGTCTGGAACATACCATTTTAATTGCCTTTGCTCTAGCAAAGGTGAAATTCTGGCAAACTTTGATTGTGCTCTGCCTACTTTGAAATAAAAGCTTTAGCAGCACTGACCACATTTATATCCAGACACAAACATTGCTGTGGCTTCAAGCACTGCACCACAGCGAGCAGAAATCTGGGCAGCTCTGGTTAGGAGCAGCCTAGACCCCTGAAAATCCAGCAAACCCCATCCAAATGGGTCCTTGCCATCTTTGATTCATTATTTATTGAAAACCCCCTTCCCAAGCACTATGGGGCAATGTGCTCTTTGCTCGGAGCCAGCAAAAAGCCACAGCAACTTCTGCGGATGGAGCAGGACCAGCGCACTGCCCACACAAACGGCCCCTCACGCGGAGCTCGATGTAAAATGCCGTTTTAATGGACGGGGTCCAAGCTACTCAAGAGACTTGGCTTTTTGCTCCCAGAGGAGCAGCTGAGGTGCAGCAGGAGCTGTGCCCCTCTCTGGCTGTGCACCGCCGTCCTGGAGCAGCCTGTGCCTCCGCCGCAGCTCCGTCCCCGAGCACCGCGGTGTCTGCCCGGTCCTGCCAACCCTCCCGCCGCGGGCACCACGCACCACTCCTGCCCTCTACAAACAACCGCTGCCACCTGCATCGCCTGTGCCCAGCTGCCGCCCTGCTCGCCCCCGCACCAAGAGCCCCGTCGCCAGCGTGCCGCTTCTCCCGGCTGCTTTTGGCCAGGGCTTGCCGTGCTGTATGGAGCATGGTTGCAGTTACACGCTGAAGCAATGCAAACACTTTCCCAGCCCTAATGCAGTAAGCAGGGGAAATAATTACAGATTTCCGAGGTTCAACAGGGAATACTTCTGAGAAATGCGTCCTCCACTGGGAGTTTCATAACCATTTAATCTAATTTTTCTTGATGTTTTGATCTTCCTTTTAAACAAGGCATTTGTCATTAGCTTTCAAGGAGACAAGTTGCTAATACATTACACTCTTAAAAGGCCCACAGTTAGTGTCAATGTCTTCTGATGGCTGTTCACTAACAGTACATGAAAGAATTGCCAGTGTCAGTTCCTCTCCACTTGGCTGCAACAGCAGCACGGTCCCCTCCCAGCAGCGCCGGCGGGGACACCGGTCCCGGGGCATGAGGTCCGAACTCTGCCTTCTCCCCTCCACCCTTCCTATCCAGAGTGCATTTCGTGGTGCTTTTACCACCTGGATTGTGCTTTGATGATTCTGGGTGCTCCATCAGGTCAGAAACGGTCACATTTCTAAGTGGGCGTAAAGCAAAGATTTATCAGGGAGAGGAAACGTGAGAATAAATCCTCTCACACAAAAGTCCTGTTCTCCCATCCAGCTCCAAAGGGTGGATTTCTCCCCTAAATAGGATGAGAGTCTCTGACTGCACCTCAACTAAAGTCATCTCCGCTTACTAATTAGCTCCAATGAGGAGCGTGGAGAGGACGGAGCCAAAAGCCGCCAGAAGGGACCCAGGAAGAGGAGCGGTGCCCGGGTGGGGGTGGCTGGTTGGTCACTCGGTAGCGCACCAGCAGCATCCTGCAGCCAGCCCGTGGCCTGAGACAGCCCGGAGGAAACGGGATCGGTCGCTGGGAAAAGGGATTCGAGGCTGGAGAGTGGGATGAACAACCTGAGGCCAGACAGGGGGACAATCCGTTTCTTCGGTTCCCTCCCAAAAGGGCAGGGGTGCAAAGCCCCCCGGGGAGGCGCCGCGCACACAAGCCCTGCCGCAGCCATTCGTGCCCCCGGCACGTTCTCCTGCTCCTGCCAAGGGGACCTGGGAAAGCAGCGGCCCAGGCTGCGCCCTCTCTTCGGCGAGCCCGAGGAGAGCCTGGGCCAGCCCGCGCAGGGGCACAGAGCCGGGGCTGCCCCGACCCCGGCTCTGCCGCGGGGAGGCTGCACCTCGCGTCTCCGCTGCCTCTGCTCTTTGAGGAGTGTGAACAAAGCAGATGGAAAAAATATTTAACTTCTTGGATGACATAACTTGCATATTAAATAATAATGAACCAATAAATTACAAGAAACTAAACAACAGGAAGAATATGTATGTGGAGTTTGGAGTATTTATAAGTGAATAAATCATTCATGATGTATAAACTCCATGTAGCTAAATGCATCATTTACTGAACTTTAACGCATTTCACGACATACCCACCTCTAACTAGCTGTTTTTAAGAGCGGGCGTGCATCTTCACAGAAATGTCGGTTGATTAGTGGATTACAGAGATTAACAAGACTCATTCACTACAGCATCAGTAACAGAAGCAGCACATCTCCGGCCATGTTCAGTATTAACATCTCCGTGAAATCCCATGGGGCAGCACATCTTGATTTTCCAGGCGGTTCCTGGGAGGGAACCGGACCCAGTGGCGCACCCCTCAGACACCCTGCGCTCGACAGCAGCCCAGGCTCCGGGCAGGGCAGAGCCACCCCAGCAGTGAGAAACCAGCGAGCGGCGTCAACTCCAGGGAGCTGTAACCGGTGTCTGGGGAGCTGCAGGAACAGCACCCCGTTAACTCGGACGCTCCAAACCTCCCCGCTCATTCCTCACCTTGCAGCCCAGGCTCACTTTGGGCACCCCCAGCCTCCTCTGCAGGATCTGGAGAGCATGAACTATGTTTGAACACCAGATTCTTACATAAGTGGTTAAGATCGATTCAGAAGTCTCGCTATAGGCCTCTCCGCTGTGCCGTCTCTGAAGAGGCTGGCCGGAGGGTTTCCGCTGGCTCGCAGCTGCGCCCGTGGAGGGGCTGCCCTTCGCTGCGCACGATGCACAGGCAGTCACTCCTCTGACATGCTGTCACTTCTCTCTGGCTGCATGACTTTTTTCTAAACAAGATAATGCTGAATAATGCATAGCAGGTACATGGTTTTTTGACAAAGAGTCATTCCACTAAAGTGTTTTTTAATTGGGAGGCATCACAAACATTTCCAACTGCCCAGCAGCGGCTGGAATACCTAATGCCGGGGCAGACGGCAGCTCGCTGCCAGGGAGGAGGGCGGAAAGCCCTGCAGCCTCAGAAAAACCTACTTTTTCTTTTAGCACACATGGCTCCTCTTTCTATACCTCGTGTTGACTTCTCAGTGTAGAAACCTGAACAACTCCCGCCACCATGCTCCCAGCAAGCTTCATGCATGGGCAATTCAGGCCGCTCGTGCAGGCTGCGCTCAGCTGCCGTGCGGATACGCAATCCAGGCGGGGGAGGGCAGGGGGTCGGGAAGCAAGGATGCATCCCCGCTGCTCTGCAGAAGACCCCAGCCATTAGACAGCCTTCCCTGACCGAAGGCTCCATCCTCTGGGGTCTCATCTCCCGACAGCACAAGGCCCTGTCACATTCCCAGCCAGGCTGACTCGCAAGGAACGCTGAAGCCGGAGGTTTGCCTCCATCCACGCACCAGCCTGCGACAGCCACTGTGGCATTAATCGTGGAGGAGCCGAGTGGCCTGGTGCTCCCTGTTTTAAGCGCTGCACCTGTCATATGGTAATTAATGGGTGTGGGATTTCTTTTGACAGGAATTCAATGGCCTGGAACAGACTTTGTGCCAGTCTTTTGTGCCTCAGGCAAAGTGCTTACTAAGTAATTTTATGGATACCAAGCTCAAACATTCTACAATTAGTACTTTGTTTGCTTTAGTTTGTAAAAGGCAGGGCCTTACCTCTCCCATCGTGGCTGACAAACTTTAGCTCCAGAAAAGCTCTTTCCCCAACAAGGGTTTTCCTGGGTATTAACCTGGGAGCAGGCTGGATCCCAGCACTGGAAATGGCTGCAGATGGAGGGGGGTGGCAAATGCCCCCCCAGGCAGGGAAGAGACCCGAGGGCAGCAGCTGCATCACACCCGAGGGTGCCACTAAGCCTCTCTGCTCCAAAAACATCGGGAAGCCACCACAGAGACCCCAGGGCAGCAGCTTGTGCAACGGGCAGCTTCCCGCATTAGATTTGTGGGCGTCTTCCATGAGCCCAGGCTGGAATCGCACCCCGTCCTGCAGGCAGCCGAGCATGGTGCCTGTCCCAGTGCCAGGGTGGCAATTGCATGGAGACCCTTCCCAAAACCCCGGAGCAGAGCTACCAGCCTTCCTGAATCTCCTCCACCGTGGCACGTCTTGCTGATCTCTGTGATTGACGGAAGTCTAAAGATAAGACTAGGCACCGAGCCAGGTCTGCCGGCAGGAGCAGCGACCGAGCAGCCTCCCGCGCGCTGAGCCCCAGCCGGCGCAGGTGGAGCGGCTGCTGCAGGAGCCCTCCCCGGGAGCCTCGCAGCACCGAGGGCAGGGTGCGCTCGGCAGAGAAATATCTTACAGTAAACAGAATATTGTTTTATATGAAACCATTAAAAAGGTCCCTCAGGGCAGCCCTAAGTATATATTATATTTTACTCTGAATCCCTGTTTTGACTTGACTTTATAACAAAACCATGTTTTCTGTATTTAAGCAGATGCAGTAAAGGAAAGGTCGTGACTGGTGCTGACATGGAAATCTCATTTGGCTCATGGGTCCCCTTAGGGCCTTTATGCTGTGTGGTACTTTAAACATATTTCAAAGTACAACACTAAATGTCACTCTTTAATAGACAGAGGCATTCCAAGTGTTTCTTGAATTTCCTTGGAAAGTGCTCTCCTGAAGCCAAGGGCTCAGCGCTGTTTTGGTTCACACCTGGTGCAGTGGGGACGGCTCCATCGCAGCCAAGGAGCAGAGCCGCTCCGCGAGCACCCAGAGCGGCACCCAAGAGCCGCATCTGCCCGCTGCCCTGGAGGTAACGAAGCCTGGTAGCAGCTCCTTGCAATAGCTGAGAATCAGGAAGAATTGCAGAAAAAGAACAGAACCCAAATCCCTTTCTTTGACACATTTACCATATTTCATATTAATTGCCATCTTTCCCTTTCCTCATCCAATTCTTCACACTCATTCAGCAGCTCTTTGGGGACCTTAAATAGTTACTTTTACTTTTTTTGAAGTGTTTAAGGCCTAACACAATCTGTACACGTCACTACAGCCCAATCCCCAGTTCTGAAGTCTCTTGAAAGAGCAGTTAGATCTTATTCTGCTGCCAGGTTCAAGATGCAATGAAGACGAGTAGCTAGCCAGGTGGCCTGGAAATTTATTTTATTTTCAGAGAATTAATTTAGTTAATTTCTTCAACAAACAAGGAATTTACTGATGAGTCAGAGGGATTGATACTGGTCAGGAAGACCTGAACTCCGTGAATAATTTCTGCCTTAAAAAGTAGCTAAAGCACTGAAAAAATTTAACTTTGTTTTGACAGTTAAATTGGACTTTGTTTGAAAATAGACATTTTCATTTACAGTTTACCCTATAAAAGAGAGAAGAAACACTCTGTAAATCCTCAGAGGCCTGACGGCTCCTGCTCAGCTGAATGCGACATTCCAGGCTGATCCCAAACCAAGGGTCTGTTTCCCATTTTTGCTTTGGCAGAACCAAGGCTAGTATTCCAGGTTTTCAGCTCGGTGAAGAAAAATCGAGAGAAACCCAGTGGCTCCAGCTCTGACTCACGGCGAGAGCCATCAGCTACAGCATTTTTGCAAACAGCCTGGATGGGGGATCAAGAGGCTCCTCTCCATGGCTCTCCGCAGAGCGAGGATTTACAGTCAGTTTATGCTGTGTGTACCGTATTCAAGCTTATTTTTCTCTTAGCTGCTATAAAAATTAAAGATCTAGGTATACACTGCAAAAGGTACTACCAATTTTATGTACTAGCATTTCTCTCCTATGATCAGGGTATAAATCCAGCTTTTTCAGCATGTCTATAAATTACTCTGTATCAACAGGGCAGCTGCAGGTCAACTAAGCAAAGCCAGATAAACCTTTCATAACTTCTTGCTGTGGCTGTGGTTATCATAAACTTCTCACACACTTCAGGACCGCTTTGTCCTCTCTCCTCACGATCAAACATATCTTCTCCATAGTTGTTGGAAAGGTCTCTTCTATTAACATTTTCTTACTTCCAAATATTTACCAGTGCTTTTTAGGTAATTGGTGGCAGCCTGCGTGGAAGTCGATTCTGCCGGAGCCACGTGCTGGGTGCTCAGGACCGAGGTGACACTCGGTCACCTGGAGCTTTCAGAGCACTTTCGGAATTTCATCTGTTGATTCCGCTCTCTCAAGAGTGAGGCAGCAGCTACACGCGTGCAGGCGAGACATGGGTTGTCACTGTCATGGTGACACCAGAGTTACCCAATTTTTTTCACTGTGAGAGGCATCACAAGAAAACTAAAGGACTTATCACAGAAAGCAGAAAAACTTTAACGCTCTTGCCCAAAGATGGGCACTAGTTACCTGACATCTCTGCTAGTCCAAATTCCAACACTGAAATCTGTAAGTGTGCTAAGTGTGAGCAATCCCGCCTGAACGGGGCAACTTATTCATTTGTGAAAAGTTCCCACGTCGCATCCCGTGTCCGGCCAGAGGCGAAAGGCTGGGACCACCGGCAGAGGCTGCCCCCTCCCCTGCGCCGGGCAGGGGCCACCACGCAAGGAGTGTTTCCTCAGGGCACGACCGTGAGTGCCCAAATTGCTCACCAAGATTAGGGCAAAGATGCCGACATGTAGGATTCATACCGAGATGGTTTTGCATTGAAGACAAGGTGCAACAAAAATGCTAATGTGAGTCTCCAGGAGAGATGGGGCGGTTTCAGACCTTCACACCCTACCAACAGCATCGCTGCACAATTCCCCCTCTACATCATTGTCCCGCCTGTCCCCACAAATCTCATTTATTGTCATCATTGTGAAAAACAAAATATTTTTGTAGTGTAAATGGAAGCAAATATTTGAAGTCACATGGTGCTTTCTTTGCATTAATTAGCAATTTACTGAACAAATATTGCTGTGTAAACCAACAATCAGTATCTTGTAATTAAAAGCCTGTTCGTGTTTATCTGTAATCTTTCCCCGAAGATAAAACCCACTGAAAACCACAATCTACAGTTGTTTCCAAAATGGAAAAAAATGTCAATGTAAAGAAACTCATTGAAATAAGTAAAACATTGTCATTTATGTGAGGTACCAGAAAAATGTGACCAAGCTCACGCTCATCTTTGTAAGCCTTGGCCTGCCCTGGGAGGCAGAGCGCGGAGAGGAGCGCGCGTCGGCCTCAGCGGTTACCACACCTGCTGCAGGTGCGAGGCTGCAGAGGCGGCGTGCCCCGCGGCGACTTCACTGCTCCCCTGCTCCGAGCAGCGCCAGGCTGCTGGGGAAGCCTTGCCTGGGGCTGTCAGCCCTTGGGTCTCCCCAGTCCACCCTCGTTCCCCCTCAGGTACACATAGAGCACAATGTTAACACAACCGCTGCTCACGCAGGAAAATCCCCCGAGCATTTACAAATACATCCATGCCCTACCGACTATACAAACAGCCGCATTCGCAGTTTTCAAAGAGTTAACTTTAGGAGATACTTCTACATTTCCACAATGGATTCTCCCCAGTGGAAAAATTCCTGATCTTCATTAATATTTAAAAATGAAAGCACTGGGTACTCTCAGTAGAATACAAGACACAAGGACAAATTAATCTCTGGGGTAACCAATTGAACTCCACTGAGTTACACCAAAGATACGATTCTCCGGTTCCTTCTGCTGATTAAAAGTGAGGGTAAAGACCAGGCTACGGGCTCGTCCCCAGCGTCTTCCTCGCTCGGAACTCCCCAGCTGATCCGGCGGAGCAGTCTGGTCACAGGTATTTCCTCAGGGGTTTGGAGCAGGCATGCCTGCCCTCGAGCTGTCCTGGCTGGCTCTGCCCGGCCACGCTGCGGGGGCCAGTCTCGCATCGCCAAGCCCAGGCTGGTCCTGGGGGACTTTTCTTGTTGGAAAATAAAAGCCAGCCTTCAGCTGGTAGAGGACCCCGGACCGTCCTCCTGCCCATCGCCTTTCCCTCAGCCCCAGCCCCGATACCCGCCTCTGCGGCCAGAGAAACCCCCACTGAGGCTGCCAACAGCGTGTGTGTGAATGAGAAATCCAACATGTTTCCATGTTAGTAACAAATACTTCCTAAATATTTATAAATCTAACCCTAACTTTTTTATATAGTAGTGCTTAAATATGTTACAGAGTTCCCATGCGTTCCCACGCCTGTGCAATAGCCCTTAGGGGGATTTCTCCGGCTTTCCCAGGGTACGAGCCACCCTTGGGTCACAGAAACATCCTGGAGACCTCACTGTACAAGCAACCACCACCCGAGAGGGGCAAAGGCTCGGGGGTTCCGTCCCACCGATAAGAAAAGTCAGGGGATTGCCCTCTCCAGCTCTTACGCTCAGAATAGTGCCCACTCCAGCTCTTATACACCAAATAACATGCCACAAAAAGGGGGAGCTAGGATTAAAAATTGTCTGCCTTAACTTCTAAGAAATATATTCCAAAGGCATAGTGTAATGAATCGAGTTGTCTGGATTCAGGAGTCGCTTTGCTCCTGTTAAAAGGGAAGCATGCTCCGGCTGTCTCTGTGCTTGTGCCATTACAGAAATACCTTCTCTAAAACTGGTCCATGTAATTTCCCAGCCGTGGGATCTCCATCCCTGCACGCGGTTATCAATAACACACTGTTTCCTCACAACTTTCCTCCTAGGGTACTCACATTCTACCGGTTAATGTTTTGCAGAGTCAAACCATAAAATTCTCGTTCTGTAGAAGTCATACATCAATAAAAATAGAAATTTTAGTCCAGGCCCATTTTGTGTTTGACCCATTGCCTGTTGCCAAAGCCCACAAAGATCTTTAGCCTCTAGATTTCCCATGGTCAAACAAAATAAGGTCTGAGTGGCATTAAATATCACTTTTGCATTACACACATTTTTCTTTCATATAGAGTGTCATAAGTGGATAAAAACCCCTGATATTCTGGGTACCTAAAGCACAACACAGCTTCTACTGAAGGGACCTTCAGGGATAAGAGGCTAGTGCGCTGTTAAAGATTAAAACCCAGCCGTCTGCTTTTATGCTTGAGAGTCCTTCGCGACTCCCCGGTGACATCACATTCATCTCACTGTATTTGAAAAATGCATTTAAATGTCAAAACTAAAGTACCCAAACAATGGCTCCTTAGCACACTAACTGTTAACACATTGCTTAGCCAAATGCCTTCCCCAAGACATATGGGACCGACTCTATCCATAAAATATACCACAAGTAACACACAAAGTCCCAGAGGAAATAAATACTCTCTGCTGTACTCTGACCTGGTTTTTCCTCCCCAAACACTTGAAGACATGTTTCACTGTAGGAGCGGACATCAATTTCAAATACCTTCCTGCAGCACTGCACCTTCTCACAGCTGAAGAGATGCCCCCAGGATAAAGCTGCCGGGCTCTGGTTCCCAGGGGGATGCGTTCATGGAAGGGCTTGGGCTGATCCCACTGTTAAGCCCCGCTCCCTTCCAACCCGAGTTAACCTACAACATCTCTTCCTACCACACAAGTTGTTCTGGTGGTATCGAAAGGTTGAACCTCGTTCAGTCTCAGCGCTCTGCTCTCTCAGCCCGGACATCAGAACCACAGCCCCCTTCTGAAGTGGCACGGTTGTTGCCGAGTCTGGCAAAGACATCGGTATTGCACATAGGCAACACCGTGTTCCTGAACTACCCAACAGCCCGGCATCTCTGGCAGCGACGCAGAGAGCTGCTCTTCAGCCCCCTTCCATCAGCAGCGTTTGCATACTGGAGCGAGGCTCCCAGCAGGGCTTGGCGGGTACGTCCCTGGCGAGCCCACGGGGTAGATGGTTACTTCCAAGGCCACACACTGGGTATGCTTCATCCCAATTGAAATAAAACTGTTCAGGTCGATGAACTCAGTAATTTGCTTCAGACAGACCTAATCAGAGCAAGGTAAAAGCAAGGCAAGTTTGCAAAATGTAAATGAGCCTGAAGCCAGAGATACAAGTAATGGGAATTCAATGGCAGCTTGTGGAAGAGCAGCAGAACCTTTAGCTGCCCTTAATTCCAGCTGCTTGGAATAGGGGAAGGGTGGGAGGTGGGAGAGAAACAGGCTCCCTCCTCCAGCCCTGCAAAGCTGTGAAAGCAGGACGCCCAGTTTGGGGTTTAAGAGCAGCGCTGCCCACCGCCCCCCTCCCCAGGGCTGGCTGGCACCCCGCACACCCCGGGTACTGACCCGCTGAGATTTTTCTCCTCCCTGGACAGGTCCCAATGCCTCTGAAAGTGCAGAACTAAACTGGGCAAGACCATCCTCAGCCCCAGCTGGGAAAGAAGCTACCTACAGCAGGCGGTTATTGAACAGCCAGCACCCTTGGGAAGGGCAGAGGCAGAAAGAAACCCACTTGCCCAGCGGATTTTGGTTGATAAAGCTTGGGCCTGAGTGGTGCAAACGCTGTTTTTCTGCCTGAGCAGAGCCTTTCCCTGGAGCAGGGCTGACCCCTGGGCAGGTCTGTGCAAACGGGCAGCTGGGTTCAACAGGGCAGCAGAAGGCTGACACCAGGGCAAGTCCTCATATCACGAAAACACCACCGGCTACTGCTGCACCCCAGGGCTGGCGGGGGGCTGCAGAGAGCAGCGGTAGGAAAGAACAAAACCCTCCACTTGCTCAGGGAAGCCCAGCTTTCCTTGGGCAATGTGGAAATGAAGCCAGGGTATGCAGTGCTCGTGTCACGGCACTGGCACCGCTCAGGGAGCGTTGGCTCTTGTTCAGAGGAGAGCAGTTAGGTCTTCATAATGGACTGCAACTTTCTAGAATAATTTAATTTTTTCCTACTGTTACGATGCCAGAATTTCAATCAGACAAAACCGTATAATGGATTTCTTTTGCTGGGCATGTTACATAAATTGCATATTCAAGTACTATAAAATATTTGTAACAGACAGGTACTTTTCTAAATTGGGTCTGACAGTAAGCGATAGTGACTGGAATATTTATGTGATGGCACCTATGTAATGAGGCAAAATGCAGGGTGTGGGACTCTGAAGATGCCAGCAGGAATCTCACACAGAGGTTTCCAGTTTTCCTCCCGCACTGTACCGAGACCCCTGACCAACGGAGGCTGCGATCTTTGTCATCAGGGAGCTTCGGCAAAGCCCATCAAGCATAAAGAGCCCTGCAGCAGAAATTTGGACCGATTCTCCCTCCCTTCCTCCCTCCCTCCCCTTTGCTAAGTCTCAGCAAAGCATAGTTATTTTGAATCCTGGAGCTTCTGCAGCTGGAAGCAGCTGCCATTGCCTCTTCAGGCAAAGCACAAAAAGCCGGCCAGGACCCGTGAGGTAGGACAGGGCTGAGCAGGCAGGCTCTGCTCAAGGGCTGCTCTTGGGTGCATTGGGTTTTTTTTCCTTTAGATGCCCTCACAGCAGGGACACCAGGGAATACCCCTTCACTCAGCATTTGGAAACACATTCACCGAGCACCCCAGCTCCACCAGACAATTTTGACTGTATGGTGGCAACAGCAGTTGGCCTGACTTGCTTCTCCCACCCATCACCATCCCAGAGCCCAGGCTGTGCCCACACAACGCAAACTCCTTGTAAAGACCAATGTTTTGCCTCCATGAGAAGCTGGACCTCGGTCCCAAGTCCTTTGGTCCTAGGGAGGCGGGCTCTGCCACGGCCAGCATCTCCCCAGCTTGCGGGGGCCAGAAGGATGCTCCTTGTCCAGGGCAGCTGCCCCCAGTTCTTGCCCAAGGACTTGCTCCATCGCCAGAGCCTCTCTAAGACTAAACACTCATTTCAGTAACATTTTCTTGACAATCACAGTTGGCAGGTCCATACTTAGCCTTTTTACAATTAAAATATTGTATTGATACAAATAGGCTCTGGCAGCTGCTTCAAGAGGTTTTTAATTGAATGATTATTGTATTAAGTAACTGTTTTTAATGGAGCATGAACTTGCTTAAATGATGACTGTGGCACTATCAAGGGTCCAGAGAATTTCACAGGTATTTCCAGCTTTTCACAAATATTTATGTCTTGCCAGCAGACGGATTTTCTGGCCACTGAGGGTTGCAGGTACGTGCTCCCAGCAACAGGGAGCCCAGCCCTGGAGCTGTGGCTGGCAGCAACTCAGGCTGTGCCAGGGCCCCTGACCCTGCTGCAGAGGGTCCGACGCCAAACCACTCGCCTTCCTCCTGGTCACATCACCTCTCCACGGAGGCATCACAGCAGACACCTGCTGTAGGGCTACAGCACACTCTCCTTGGCATAGTACCAGCTTCCAGAGAACAAATCCTTCCCCTTCGAGTGATTTTGCAAAGAAACCTGCCCACAAGAGCAAATGGTTAGGGATGCAGAGCTGGCTTTCCAGGGGAGCGCCATCACCTCCCCGCCGCAGGACCGCTACAGATGCTGGCGGGCACAGGGAGGCAGCCCAGCATGGCGATGGCTGTGGTACAAATGCTCCTCTCGGAGCACAAGTGCTGGGTGGGCAGCAGGATGAAGGGAAAGGAAAGCTGGACTTCATTAGCCCTTACCACAGGGCAGCTGCAGCGCAGGCACCCTGAAGAGCAGCTGAATCACCCAGCCTTAACACACCCAGACCCACAGTCCTGGGGGATTTCATCTTCTGCCAGGACACTTCTAGTCATCCCAGCCTGTTATTAAAAACCTCTTTGGTACAGACACCTCCATCTATCTCCCTTCAACAATAGCTCACGTCAATTCATATTACGCATGAACAGCAGAAGCAAACATGAATATGAACCCTCCGGAAAAGGCTTGCACAGTTCTTCAGCATGAGCAGGATTAATCACAGATAATAATTACCATACCAAGAGATAATACTTCCAGATCAGCCTTCCCTCCCAGCTCCCAGGCAAGCAGGACCTATCGAAACTGGGAGAAACAGCAGTTGTGGTGCATCCTAGCATGACCCCCTCCCCCCCCCCATACCGTTTATTAAATCATCACTCACAATAAATCCAGATTTCACGATTTATCAGATCAGAAACACAGCACCAGGCCAGCAAATCCCCAGCTCTACACAAGGCTCAGCATCCCTTTAACCTTCTGCTCCCACTTACAGCAGCGCCTTTGCAGCTGCTTGCATCCACCAGGGCTTCTGAGCAAGGTCCCATTTTGCCTGCAGAGCACTAAAACCCTACAAAATGCAGCCAAATACTCCTTGGGAGCCAATAACGGGACCTGCAGGACATGTTCAACCAGCAGCGTGGTATTTCACACCAGCACATTTTGGATGAACCATGAAATTCCCAGCAGCAAACGTGACTGCGGTGCGAGACAGGACCCCGTGCACACACACCTCTGCGCCCGCTGGGTACCTGGGTGCTGTCGGCAGAGGCCCAGGGAAGAGGGGACCCTGCTGTTCATCCGCCGGCCCACGTGAAGTGTCCCTGCACAGGCACAGGGCTGGCAAGGCAAAAGGCTCCATCACCCCAGGTTCACCATGGCGGTGGCCACCACAAGCCTCTTTCGCGTGCCAAGGGAAGCTTGTTTAATTACTGTGCCAGCTTATGCAGCCATGTGACAGCCATGTGCACTACTGGTTTATTGCCTCCATTAAGGCTCCAATAACTTAACAACAGATCAATAAACCATTATCACCCTCCAGCCTTGAAAATCCAGTCACCCCCAAATCCGCCCAGCTCTGATAAGTTCACAGTTTCTCATCACTAAAGAGCTGAGGCAATTTATTAAAAGAATCTGTGCTGTCAAAATGCCCCTTCCTGCAGTAAGGGTGGAAGGGCTCCCTCCCCTCCCCGGCCTGCCCCCCCATGCCAGCACCCCCCACCTCTCCCAAGAGGCAGCAAGTCTCCCAAGATGACAAGGGTCTCCCAAGGGTCAGGTCACAGGGAAAGGCGGCCCCCACGCACCCCTCCACAGGGGAGGGACGCCGAGGACTCTCCTCCGCAACCCCCTGCCTGCAAGAACAGCCCCTCCGTGACTCGCCCCAGCTCTGCGCACCCTCTCCCGATTACCATAAGATAAAAATCAATATTGCTACTTTAGCTTTTAAACACCTGTATGGCTCGCTAAGAGAGAATTTGCAATTTGAAGTGCTAACAATTTACTTTGCTAAAAAATTAATTCAGCAATTTTCCATAAATTATATGCAGCTCAATAATAAAAATACCATTTCTACATTTGGATGCTTTCCATTACTGCTCCTGTTCTTCTTCAGAATAAAATAGCTTTTTAGAAACAGTACAACCTAAAAGTATTTTCTGAAAAGTGATATCAAATTGATACATTAAAGAAAGTTGGGCTCCTTTTGTAAGAATCATACATTTCATAACAGTCTTAACAAAGAAAGTTGTCTCTGAATGCAGTAATTTAGTCCTAAAAAAGTGACAAACAAATAATTCCAACTAAACTAGAGAAAGAAGAGAAGTGACTTTTAATTATATAATCTTTTTTGATGAATTTATTTCTGACAGTTTTATAGGCTGACAAGAGAAAGTATTTTATATGCAAAAAACATTATTCACTCTCAGCTGTTAAAGCATAAAAATTGTCAAATGATTTTAATACAGTTTTAAGTTTAATGTTTATTGTCAGAAAAAAGTCCACGGCAATTACCAAGTCACATGGCCCTTAATTCTTTGTGTTTCTGACAGCAAAAACAATAAAATATGTTTTTGCCCAAACCTTTTACTGTACAGATTTATGAGGTTTAAAAGACAGCTGTTTTTCTTATTTTGCCTTTAAGGAACTAAACTTCCAGCCATTTTCCAGCATGAGTGAATCACCCCTCTTAACCTGAGCAAGTAATTAGGTACAGTTCTGCATCTACCCGAGCGCACAGCTGGGGCTCCTGTACGGTTAAATCCACTGCCCTGCCACAAGCTTCTGGGTTAGACCGGTCATTTGGTCAAAGACAAGCAGGTTCGCTTCCTAGCAAGCAGCCCTTTTTTTCCCCCAAACCGTGTTCTTCCATAGAATAAGGCAATTTAATTCACACCAATTTTCCTCTGTCCAAAATCTGTTGGAAGTTAAAGTATTTTTCAAGGAGATAGAGGACAACATTAAAATCTGTAACTTCTCTCACTTGCCAGTGGTGAGATTCTCTTGTATTTAGCAGACTTTGAAAGATGATCTCTGCAGCTTGCTGCCTATATATCTCAGATTCAAATGAGAAGCAAGCAAACTTGCATCCTCATATGTGGGATTTTAGAAGCAGCTCTGTTTTTTCTCATCCAGAGTACTGTCAGAAACAGCAACGTGTCACACGGTCTGCGGTGACAGCCAGAGGTGCTGGAGAGAGGGGACTTTGCAGCCAAGGTACCACCAGATGCTTTCGCCATGCCCCGCCAGTCCCAGGAGGCTCGCTTTATTTTGCCTATAGGAAAGCTTTTGCCCAAAAGGGCTATTATGGCCCGTGAAAATTGTGAAATGGTATATAACTAATGATTTTTAATATCAGAATAATGAAACCAAGCTGAGAAATATTAATCTTTTAAAAAAATGTAAAGAACTAGGGCTCTGTTTCCATGGCAAACCACATCCTGCACATTATCTATCAATTGGGGATTACTGTGGCATGGTAAATAGAAGGGGTAAATACAGGAGAAAGGCACTGCTTTTCTGTCTGCAGAAATAAGCCGTGCTGCCAGTATAAAAGCATAACAGTATTTCCTAGAGCAGATAGCAAGCCTCATCAAAACAGACAGGCTTCTCTCTACCCATCCCTGCCCCCGGCCGGCCAAGCAGCACCTCCAGCCCTGAGACCCCACCAGTCCCCCCAGTCTGTTCAGGACCCAGCATCTCTGCAACAGGGACTCATTTGTATCAGCAGCACAGGTGCTTGTTTTGCCTCAGAGTTTTTCATGTCCCGATACCCTCGCTAGCCAAGCAAAAAGCAAAATTCCCACTGAAAACCCCTCCAAACTTCCAGGAGTTTGCAACCCCCTGCTATAAATAGACCTCTAATAGGAGGCTGTAATAGGATACAATTTATTTCCAGATCTGATGGGCTGACCTTCATCATCACTCGAGGCTCTACTTGTCATGAATTATGGGCAATTCACTCACTAGTGGAAATAAATTGTGTTACCAGAGCTCGGTATTGTGTCCTCCGCACAAGGCACACAGGCAGCAGCTCCTCGCCACTGCTGCTGGGGACCAGCTTCCTACCGCGCCAGTGCGGGACCTCCTTTCAGGGAGCCGCTCGGCTCGTTGGGCTGGACAGAAGCAGCCACGCTTAGAAGTCATTTCTGGAAGTGCTGTGCAAGGGTCCCGAGCCGCGGCTGCCAGGGCTGGTGTCCACCTCATCGGCTGAAGACCAGCCTGAGGCATTGCCACCCTGCGGCATCACCAGCTGCCCCACATGCTCTTGCTCGCCTTATCCAGCTCTGGCATGGATCCATCATTCCAGTTTCAGAGGGAACCATAGGACACAATGGGGACCAGGTGGAGCAATTTGGGCCCGTCTCCTCCTCCTCCTCTCATCCCTGCACTGATCGAAGGAGCCCAGCTGCCACCAGAGCAGCATCAGCCTCCCAAGCACTGCAGCCACTGAGACCTGCCCTGCTCCACCCCACACCCAGGGCCCTCCACACAGGTAACAACATCAGGAGTCATGAGAAAAACAGGTCATAGTGTTAATCAAGTGCAATTAAGACCAATATAAACAAAACCACTTAATAGCAAACAGAGCCATGTAAGTGTTAAAAGCAGAGGCAGGCACGGGAAGCTCAGCTGGCCCTGGGTAGCAGAGCCCTTGCACCAGCCTGTCCCTCCTAACCACCCCCTCGCACTTCAGCATCTGCTTGTGTTGTCGTGCCCTGGTTAGCAGAGGAAAAACAGATGTACCGAGCGCTTCCAAGAGCCTGGACGCTGTCACGCCGTCTGTCCCAGGCCCTGCACAGCTCCCCAGCCCCGCTGCATCTCCAGTAGCTGACACAAGCTTGACACCTTGCACAAGCGTGGTGGTGGCAGTGATGTCAGAGCAAACCGAATGGATGCATTTAGGCTTGCAATTAAGCTTGAGCCTACAGGCACCCAGCAGTCAGCCTCTGTGCTTCCAGCAGCTTGTTCAGCAGTACCAAGCAGCTCTCAACAGCCCTGCTAGAAATGGTGGGAACCAGAGCGGGGTCAGGGTGTCCACAGGGCTTCATGGGCAGTGCTGTGTTGTGATGCCACATTCTGCCCCAAGGGCGAGCAGCATGGAAAGGGCAAAGACAGGCCGCTGCAGCGTGTGGGCAAGAAACAGAGACAGAGGTGCTCCGAACAGCACTGCTCTGTGGAGCCACGGCCATCTGGGTGAACTAAGGCCAGAGAAGTTTGAGATGCATATGAACAAGCAGTATAATAATGTTTAAAAGCTAGCACAAGGTTTTCTTACAAAATAAACCCTCTTCTTCCTTTTGCTCTTTAACAGGCAAGTGCAGAACTCTGAACTAAAACAGGTTTGTGCAGAAAATGGTCTGTGCCACGCTGTGCTAGGATGGGGAGAGCCATCGGGAGCACCCCCAGCTGCCACGGCTGCGCCCCACGGCCGGGGCCGCCCCAGAGGTGAGAGCTGCCTTCACGCAGCGCCCAGCCCCTCCGCAGGCTGTCAGGCAGGCTGGGAGTTATTGCCAAGTTCTGTATTTATAATGTGCTTTCCCATGCATATACAATAAAGGGTTTCTCAAGCTATGTGGTGATGAGCTCCTGCGTAGCTCAGATTAGAGATGAGCTCATGGTTAGTATTACACAAGGAACACATCAAGCAGGAATTCATTATTTCATGGTAGAAAATGTGTACCTGGAATTCTCCGTAAAAAATGAAAAAGCAGCTCAGGCTTGCTAAACACCAGCAATGCCCCCTTCCTCATGAATATTCCCAGTCCCTCTCTCTCCCAGCATAGCCTCATCCCTGCCTGCAGGAGCTCAAATGATCAGCCTGCACCACAAAAATTCATTAAAAGCAGCAGCCTGTATCACAGTTTATCAACAATTCATCAAGGCCCAGTTCAACAAGTGGCCAAACACAAGACAAATTATAATCCACGGCATCAAAGAATAAGCCATCCATTAGCACAAGAACCCCTGCGGCCCTGCCAGGGATGCGGGAGTGCAGCAGAGCTCCCTCCCCACGGAGATCCTTCGGGCAGCAGCTCAGCCGCTTCCCCGCGCCTGCCAGGGCTGTCCCAGGGCAGGAGGACACAGGCAGAGCGTGCCCATCTCTTGCAAGCTCCCCACATTAAGAACATTTTGAACTTCAAAAGCTTCAACTCCCATGGCTTGGCTTCCCAGTGCCAATTTGTTATTGAGCTGGCAGCTTTATAATTAGCTGAGAGGAATCTGCTGTTCTCTTTCTTCTTGGATGCACACAGGTGAGCTCTCACAAGTGTCCCTGCCCTCACCAGCTAATGAACTCAGCTGCTCCCCAAGACCGAGTCCCTTTTCCAGGTCCGAAGTTACTGGTGGGAATGGGGACCCCAAGTAACACTTCAGCACCCTCCAGCTACCCCAGCTTGTTCATGAATAAGCCAAGTGACAGAAGCATCTCCTGCTTCTCCTGATATAGACACAGAAAATCTCTGCAAGTCAGTGGTTCAGAGCTTCATCCCCAAGTCAGGAAGAATATCAGTGCTTTGCTGCTCCTTGAGTCAAGCAAACTAGTGCTCAGATGACTGATGTGCTCTAGCTACTAAAGCCTAGGCAGTAAATCAAGAATTAGCCTACATAGAGTCTAAAAGGGAAAGGATTTATTAAAATTCAAGCAGCAGGAGAAAACAAATTTTCTTCTATAGTTTGGTCTCTACACACTGCAAAGAGCAGCAGAACTGCAGCAATGGAGGAGTTCAGAGACCGAACACTTTCCCTGCAAACAGATACAAGAAAACCGAGTCCTTTTCTAAACACAACTGGTTTTTTATTTCTCTCGAAAGTTGCTCCAAACAGATCTCAAAAAATGCTAACCACGTTCACCTTGTACAGCAACTGTTTTCTACAATCTAGTTCAAGCCTATATAAGAGCCAAAATCTAGATTAGAGCAAGCTTTGTTATTTCTTCAGGAGATTAACGGAGCTTTTCCTCACCGTACAGAGAACGGCAACAAAAGAAGGCCACGCGCTAACCACCACGCAGCTGCCGCAGCCCCCCGGCAGCAAGGCAAGAACGCAGCCCCAGAAGATGCCGCAGTCTTCCCGAGTGACATACCTGCGCAGAGCAGCCTCCGCCGCGGCCGGGGCCCCACGTTTACCGGCAGCCTGCTCCCCGCCGGGGTGGGGCCCCCGCGGCCCCGGGCCCCCGCACCTGGGGCCGTTAACGAGCACCTCCCGGCCCCAGGTGGGCGCTGGGTGCGGGCTCCCTGCTGTGGAGCTCTTTGCTCTGGGGCGCTGCCAGCCCCTGCTCCGTGTCTGCAGCGCTGGAAGAAGGCAGGCTGGAGGTTAGCTTTTTAAATGCTTTATGCTTCCATTATAAGCCTCTTTTCCTAATTATAAAGCTCTCTGGGCATGGGGGTACTGCTATGAAGCAGGCATAGGGTACTTTCTGGTGAATAGAAGTTTAAATAGTAAACAGTATTGCTTTTTCTGTCTGGTAGCTACCTAGCAAGAGTTTCACCTTGCCCTGCAGCAGTGTAGTCTGGAAGACTTCTCTCAGCTTCAGCCCTGAGGAGCTCGCAGGGTGCAGGTGACCCAGGCACCGTGGGGTGCCTGCCGTACCGTGCCAAGGGCAGCGTGCTCTCCTGCAGCTCCTCCCTGGCCCCTGAGCAGCCGAGCCGTGCCCTGAGAGGTGGGGGGGCCCTGTTCTGCTTTCCCATCATGGAGAACGAGGGGTCTTGGACCTCCTTTCCCAGCTGGCTGAAATAACCCCCTTCTGTAGTGCTTCCTCTGCCAGCGGGTAACTGGCTTTGACACACAGGCAATTTTCTAGAAAAAAGGCTATTCACGTGGGAAGGCCTGCGGGAGTCCCAGCGGCTAAGGAAGAGGCTCTGAGAAACCCCCAGGTGCCCACCTCGCAGCCGGGCGGGGGGCACAGCAGCATCGCGGGCAGGTGCGTTTGCTTTTTGTGCAAATGGGTTTCACGTTTTCCTTGTAACTGGCCTGGGTCTGCTGTGTGACTGGTGCTCCCGTTCCCATGCCAAACAGGCGAGTGCCTCAGGTCCTTGTTGCAACGATCTCCCTTTGTTTGAAATAATTCAATTTTAAATAGAGTAAAAAGAAGAGTTTATTTTTAATAATAGATGATTATTGTTCATAAGACAAAAATGTGTCACTGTTCTTAATTATTTTTGCAGAAAGCTTCTCGCCCAATATGTGTTTTTCAAACAGTAAGATACTAGAAGGGTATTTTTCCTGTTTTCCTAGCTGCAGATGCATAGCGAATCCTAATTAAAACCTTTAAGTCTTATTCCATTTACAAGGAGGAGTGTATCATTTTTCTTTTAGCTTTTTTTAATACAGGGTCTCAATGCCCATTACAAAAATTCCAATGCATCTTTGAAGTTAGCAGCTAATTATATTTCTCCAAGTTATATATCTGGAGTTCTAGATGTGGGAAAGGCAATTACTTTTTTTCTCATTTAGCATAACAATCTCCGAAGCTTTATTGGAGCTCCAGTGAGTCATGCTATAGATCAGAGCCCAGGCTGGAAAGAGGAGGAATTTGGGGGGAAGGCAGGATGCTTACTCAGCTCTTCCGGGCTCCTTCCCTTGTTAGTATGCTGTCCCCACCAGGACACTCTCTAATTGTTTGTTGAATGACCGTGGTGCTTTTTGCCTCAATAACTTTGCTTGGTAGGTCATTCAACACATTCATTATGGGGCACCTGCTAGTGCTGCTGTGGCGAAGGGTCTGTCAGCATTTTACAGGAGTTTATAACTTGGCTGTAAATGTTTGTGTGGAGCTGAAAATTGTTGCATGATTTCTCCCAGGCAGAAACCGGCTGGTTCAGCCCATTTGTTACCGTGTCACTTTGCCCAGGTGCTGTCAGCGGCGCTGCAAAGAGCAAAGCTCCTCCGTGGCGCGGGGAGCACTGTCCTGGTGCCCGCACGCCGTGAGCCCCCTGCCACCGGAGGCCGGGCTGGGGGATGCCGGGCTGGGGCTGGCTCTGGCTCTGTGGTCTGTAAGGAGAAAGCCACCCTGGTTGTCTGCAGCTCTTGGGCCGCCGCCTTGGCTGCGGGTGGCTCGGTGGTGCTGGTGGGCAGGAGGGCTCTGTCCCAGCTTGGCAGGAGCGGGGAGGATGACCTCTGGGAAGCCATGCTGCTCCGAAACCCCGTGCAGCAGCTTGCAGCGCTGGGGCGCAGGTCTGCAACAGCCCCTCGGGGTGAACAGCAGTGATGGCTGGGGTGCCTGGTCCTGGGGAGAGCCTGGTGAGCTGCTGGCTGTGTGAGCCTTGGCCTTCCTTAGCTGAATTGTTACAAGCTTCACTTTAACACTCCTCAGCTATGTTTTTTTAAAAGATCTATTATAGAATCATCAAATGGTGTGGGTTGGAAGGGACCTTGAAAATCGCCTAGTTCCAGCCCCCCTGCCATGGGCAGGGACGCCTTCCCCCAGACCAGGCTGCCCAAAGCCCCGTCCAGCCTGGCCTTGAGCACTGCCAGGGATGGGGCACCCACAGCTTCTCTGGGCAGCCTGTGCCAGTGCCTTGCACCCTCGCAGTGAAGAGTTTCTTCCTTATATCTAGTTTAAATCTGCCCTCTTTCAGTTTAAAGCCATTCCCCCTTCTCCTATCACTACAGGCCCTTGTAAAGAGTCCCTCTCCAGCTTTCCTGTAGGCCCCCTTCAGGTACTGCAAGGCTGCTGTAAGGTCTCCCCAGAGCCTTCTCTTCTCCAGGCTGAACAACCTCTGCTTGGAGCATCTTGCCTCTTCTCCTTCTAAAAAAGTGAACTTAAATGCTTCCAGAAATGGGTCTGAAATTTGTGCGTCAGCCCAGAGATATGTATTTGGCCAAGTTGTGGTACCCTGATGGTCACGGGCATGATAAGTAGTTTTGTAGGTTTTCTTCTCATCAAGACTGTGCTTGTCAAGAAAAAGAAAAAGAAAAAAAAAAAAAAAAAGAAAAAAAAAAAAAGAAAAAAAAAGAAAAAAAAAGAAAAAAAAAAAAAAAACAGAAAATAAATTCCCTAGCACATGCTGGAACAGGGGGAAAAACTGAAGCCAATTCCCAGCTGGTTTGCAGCTCAGCCCCATATTTCTGCCCCTGGGATGAGTAACTAAGGAGATGGGTACCTTTGCACTAACCCGTACCAGGAGGCAGCATGTTTACCCTCTCTGGCAGCTGATTTATTCCCTCTAATGTGTTTTATTGTTGGGGCTGTCCCAGACCACTGACTGTTTTTCCAGACTTGTCTGCTGACACTGAGTGCAGAGCACTGACACCAGGGATGAGTTCCCAGAAGTACTTTTTGGAAGCAAAGGGATGGAAAAGGACTCAAATGGAAGGAGCCCAGAATTGGTCCAGGCAGCTCTGTTGGCGTCAGGATGTCCTTACAGTTTAATTTCCTGCGAACTCTCACCCTCTTGCAAACTGAAGAAATGCTGGTGGCTTCAGGAACAGGACCAGGACACCAGGTTTTCCCTGCCTGGGGGCACAGGGCCCCCAGCTTCCCGATGCACCCCAGTTGCTGCACAGTGCTCTGGTGGGACCTGTGGTGCTGGAGCCCCTCTACACCGCTGTGGGTGCAGGGCCCCGCGTCTGCTGGCACGTAGCTGCCCTCGGCTGTTTTGCTGTTGGGCTGAAAGCGCTCCTAGAGCCACAGCCTCCTGCATGCTGCTTTGTGTGCTTAACCCAGACTGCCGGCTGCGCAGTGACGGGGAATTGTCACCCTCCAACACCCTGTGTCAGGCAGAGCTGCCTCCCATGATGACCGAGCCCTGCTCTAGAAAATGAGAACAGGACAGCCCCTTCCCCGCCGGCTCCCCCGGCCCCGGGGCATGCGCCCGCTCCCCCCAGCCCCATGGGCGATGGAGCGGCTGAGGCCACTGGGTTGGAGCTGTCAGCGTGCGCAGGGCCACAGCACGGAGACGCTTCACTGCTGGGGAACCTGTGAGAAATTAAATTCTCCACTTGGCTGGTCCGGGTGACTCGGCTTTGCTCTGCCGACTTGTTCCTTCATTATTTTTTTGGCCGATAACTGACTGCAAGCTTGTCTTGTCTGTTTAATACGAGCACAGCGGCTCCCGGAGAGCCACAGGCTTGTCAGTCTCGGCGAGAGCGTGCTGTATTACTCTCCCCACTTCATTTACGTTGTGGACAGGAGGGGAAAAGCCTCAAGGCGCTGCTGAGCCTGGCAGCTGGGACATGGGTTTTCTCTGCAGGCTGGGCGCAGCCTCCCCAGCGCAGCCTCGCACGGGGAGGAGGCTGGGTGTGCGGGGAGACCTGCGTGCATTTCATGTCCAGCGGAGGCCTGAGCTTGGACGGGGCCAGGCAAGCTGAGGACGGTAATTATTAAGATTAATCTTCCACTCACACCTCTTGGAGCATGCCAAGGAGATCTCCAGGCAGCCTCGCATCCGGGTTTGTGATGGGCTTGGCTGTTCTTGCTCTCTGGAGCGCCTGGCGCGGCAGCACCTGTGGCTGTGGGTCGCTGGTGGGAGATGGGTGCGGGGGCTGGCCTGTGTCCTGTTCCCCACCCTGTGGTGGGTGTCGGGCCTGGGATGCTCCCTCGGCCCCCAGAGGGATGCGTGAGGATGCCCAAGCGATGGTTTGGTTTGCCAGCTGTGTCCTCAGCATTGCTCTCTGTGCCAGAGACCTCTCTGCCCTCGGAGCAGCCTTGAATGACGGCCAGCCGGGCTCCCTGGCACAAGTGCTTGAAGCAGTTATGTGGTGTCAGGGCCTCAGCTTGCACCCAAAACCTCTCCACGCTCGGCTTTGTTCTTCTGCAGCGTGACTCCATGGCATGGGCCTGCCTCTTCCTTGTAGCACCCTCCTGCCCAGCGCTCACGGGGACACACAAGCAGGAGGCGCGTAAAGACCCCAGTTAAGCTGGTGGCATGGGGAGTAGCGCTCCTCTGGCAGCAGCGTTAATGTCCTGGCACTCTGTGGCTGCTGGTCCCCATCCCACGCAGGGCACCCATTGCTTTGTCACTCAGGAGCCAGAAGACCCTGACAAGTGCTGGACTTGAGGCTGTATTTTCTCTCTGGACAGAAGAGATGCTATTTCTAAAGTACCATCTCCCTGTAGGTATACTTTTCTATGTAAACTAATGCATTTTGGTGAGTGTAAGGGTCCAGAAGCTGATCTGCTGTGGGGTCAGAGCCACACACCCAGGCAGAGCTGGCAGCTCTTGTCCCAGGAGTTTTTGCAGCTGGGAGTGAAGGGGGGGCAGTTTGGTCCCAGGTGATGGGTCTTTGCCTGGAAGACAGGCTGCCTGGGCTTGGCTACAGGGCCACTGCGGTTGGGTCTTCAGAGCAAGGCTTAGCAAACATAGTAGGTTCTTGTTTAATTAAGAGCAAGCAGGGAATTTAAAGATTGGGTTTTCTCCATCCTGTGATAAATTAACCTCCTCCTTCCTCAGGAGGACAGGGGAATGCTCCAGATCAATGATCTTACTGATGCCTGGCCTTCCCTCCTTTGGAGGGAGAAAGGAGCAAAGTGCGGCAGCCCCTGCACCTGCCGCTGCCTTTGGGGCAGCGAGTGGAGTGGCTGTGGGTAATGATGATGAATGGCATGATTAATGCTGAAACTTGGACCTAAAGCTGGAGTTCTAGACCCTATTCACAGAATAATCTGGCTCCGGCTGTGCTATTTGGTGGCACTTACAGTGCTGCCAAAAGCACTGGGGTGCTCCAGGCAAACCCCCTGAGGGGTGGGCACCCCTGACTCATGCCCGTGTTCAAGGGATCAAAGGGCTCCTGTTCCAGGTCCAGCTTGGTTCAGAGCTGGCCAGCGGGGAGGCCGTGGCTGTGCCGAGGAGTGCCGCATCCTGTGATGGCCACCCCCAGAGGTGTGGGGCACCCGCGGGGGGCGGGGGGGGGCAGAGCAGAGACTGCTGGACAGTGGCTCCTGGGCATGAGGGGCTCCTGGGCAGGCTGCCCTTGCCAGCCAGCTTGCAGAGCCCTGGCATGGGAGTTTAATTACCCAGGGAAGCAGGAGACAGCGTGCAGTGCAGGGCTGCCTGTGTGCAGGTGTCGTGCCGCTGCTGAGAGCAGCTCTGTGGGGACAGCTTGTGTTGTTCCTGCTGGCCACGGGAGGGTCAGTAATTTTATTTTGCACTAGCACTAATCATCAAGAGGAATATTAGCTAAACTGCATCCAGCAAAACATGGCTTTGGAACAGCGTGTAATAATGACAGAGTCTGGAAAACATTGATTTAAGCATGAGGGAGCTGGCATGGCTGTGTGCTGCTCCAGCAAGAGCACGCGAACGGGCCAGCATCGGGCTGGGTGCGGGTTGCTCTCCTGCCCACAGCTGTGCTCCCGGGACACCCGCACCCCCAGCGCGGTAAGCCCCGTGTCCTGCTCCCTGTCCTAATGCAAATCCTCTGGGCACCTCGAGTTGTTCAGGAATGTGGTTGTGCTTCAACACAAGGTATCAGGCAAAGTCTGTTCCTGTGGGTTCCTGGCAGGCACCCTGACTTGCCAGCATCGGCCAGAGATGGCCCGAGACCTGCTCATCCCTTGGGAGGTGGGGTCCCCTGCGGGCACAGTGTCCCTTGGCCAGCAGCCCGGTGGCTCAGTCACCTCGCAGGGCACGAGCATCCACACCGGTGCTGGGAGCCAGCAGCCTCGACAGCCTCTCGCCAAGGCTTGGGGTCTCTGCCCACCCAGCCGGGCAGGGTGCAGGAGTCTGTGCTGGACTCCCTTTTGGGTGTAAAACCTCTTCTGAAGGAAGGGCATCTGCTAAAACCCACCTTAACTCAAACATGTACCATCACACAGCAATTCTCCTCTGCATCCCATTGCTAAGGAAAGAAGCTAACAGAAAATAAGCCTCTGACTTTAATTTTTGAGCATTTAAAACAAACTAGTAGATTTATAAATTTCACTGAAATCACTAGATAGATGTAACACCTGCAGCTCTGCCTGAACAATGCTGGTCCTTATCTGTAGTATTCGCTTTTCTAAACTCCTTCTTTAAATGTATTTTTATACAGCAGTGTTGACCTTTTCCGCCAGCCCCTGTGGAGTGAGGTTGTATCTTGTGTAAAAGTCATATCAAATGGGCCACAAAAAATCACTCTTGCCTGATTAAAATGAATAGTCTAGACGACGTGTGCATTTTCCTTCTGTGTCGTTAGCTTTGTGTGAGAGCTCGCAGCAATCAGGGCTTTTATGGGAGAAATACAGCTACAGGTACTGCTAGCTGCCTTAACGGATACTAATTACGATCCTTGTAAGGATTGATTTGCAAAGAAAATTTCTATTGCCTCAAGGACAAACGTTTGTGCAAATCACATTATTGTGTATGGAGAAATTGGTAACATTTTATGAAATGGTTCATTTATAAATACTTTACTATTTATTAAATTAAATGGTATTATAACAATCCTTTTGTGAAGTTAAAATATAGTATATAATAAAATATAGTAAGTGTTCGGTTTTTTGCATTATTTCTGTGCTATAAAGTAGGCTATTAGATCTTGGTTGCCGTCACCTGTTAAGACTGTTGTCGGTGCATTTTGTAACGTGCTGTGTCTTAGATATCTGAGGCACCCACGCCACGCTGAAGGGTATCGGAAAGGCAGCTCATCTCAGCACCTCCTCTCCCCTTTCTTGATTTGGACCAGAAATTCTAGAATAGAATAATTTTGAAGTTGCCTGTTTTCTGGAGCGTGGGGTTTGACTGTGGCAAATAACACAAACCTTGCCCGTGATTGTATGTTTGGCTTCTTAAGCAACGGTGGCATGAACCCAGGCCCCGTAGGAAGCGGGGATGAATGCTTGGGGACCAGGTTCAGCTGCTTTTGAAATGCACGGAGCAAGACCTCCCGAGCCAGCAGCACGCGTGCCCGCAGGAGGCCCGTTTGGATTTGTCTTGGCAAGCTGCAGCAGGGTGATGTGTGTGCTGAGCCAGGCAGCAGAAGCGATCCCTGCGGTCCCTTGGCTTGTCCAGCACAGCTCAGATAACGAACGGTGGGTGCCTAGCCCTCACCGGTGGGACCAGCAGGTCCCAAACCCACCTGGCAGGAGATCTGATTGCCGCTTAGAGGAGGATGAGACTGGTTCTGGTTCGGTATGTCCTTCATCCGTGGATTTGTCCCTCTCCAGAGAGGAGCTGGGAGAGGCCTGCAGGCGGGAAGCATCTTACGTCGTCTCCTAACCCTTGGGCTGGTTTGGATGTTGTTGCTGTGTACAAGCCAACTGTATTCAAAGGTACGGGGGCTTTGCTCCGCTCCTGTTTAGGTCTTCAAGACCTGGTGGGTCAGAAGCTGATTTCCCATTTTCCTACAGGAACACTATTTGTATTCCCGTGGTGGCTGGCTCTGTGTCCAGACTCTCCACTGTCCACCTGACCATGCTTCCAACGTGGAAATTGCCCAGTTATTCCATTCCTATTGTGTATTTTTACCTGGAGAAATTAGAAGAGGAAGAAGCGGCGCCTCGCGTACAAGGTGCTGGCCCTGTGCTGTGCCCTGCAGCCCAGGGAGATAAACCAGAGCGGTGGTCGCATCTATCGGCAATCAAACGCGTGTTAGTCCTGCACGTCAGCGGTGCTGCGCCAGCACTCCCAGGCTGACCAGCTCCAGTCCTAGTTTGAGAAGAAGTTGACCTTGCCTTCTGAAATTCTTGTCCACTCTGGAAAACAAGCGGACAAGACATCTTTACTGAGCTAGAAATTCCTCTTGAATGTACCCTCTTTAATTTATGTTCCCTCTCACTTCATCGCCTGCAGCAAAACCCATTAATGGTGGCAGTTTGTGACACAACTGAAGGCTTCTCTAATGGGCAGCTCTCCCGCGATTCCACCGCGCTCTGGCTTCGGAGGAATTTGCTGGCATTGTGGTGCTCCGTTTCTCCCCCTCCATTTCCCAGGCTCCAGAGACTAATCCTTCCTTCGGCTGGTTTTGCTGCTGCTATGGCAATATTTTCTCCCCCATAGTGGTAATCATGCAATGGTCTCTGAGAACAGCAGGAGAAGCGGTGCCTGTTAGATGCATAAAAGGTAAGATGAACTACATGTCATAAAACTTTTAAAAGTTCCTTTTTTGTGTTTGTGCGGGGGTTATTTTATATGGCTTTTGATATGAAGCTAAAATTGCACATCAAAAAGGATAATGCATCTTTAAGCTGTTACAATGACTTCTAAATTTTTCATTTAATGTCAGTGAGGAAAAAACCCCCTCAGTTGGCTGAGTTACGTTGGTGAGATGGCTGTTTCATTCCATAAAGTGTCTGCAGTGGATTTGAACAGTAGGAAATCCAAGGGTGATAAATAGCTATTTCTAAGTAAATTTCATGCAATTGCCCTTTGGTTAAAGTCTTTCCTCTCAGCACTTTCCTGTGCACATAGCCCAACTAATAATATTCAGGAGCAAGTGCTTTCCAGTGTGACAACTGATTGCACTTTGAAGCAGTAAATGGCTGATTTCATAATTGGTATAATTTTTCACAAGTACCTGAATGTCATATACAGAAAGAATAAGCAACCTGGACTTAATACGGGAGCTTTTTCAATTCTCCTAAAAATCAATAATGTATTAAACCCCTCTAACTGATTAAAATAATGTGAACCCTGAGTAGGTTTTGTGAGGAAGGCAGGTTTCTTCAAGGGTGGCAGATTTATGGCAAAAGGGTTAATACATGGGGAGAATGGGGATACGTTACAGATGGAGTCCGTTTTCCTAATTAAACTTTTATCAAGATTTTCCCAGTTTGAATTGTTTCACTTAGTGCGATGGAAGAGAGCATTTCCTTTAGTGTTCAGGGCAGCGCTCGCGTGCGACGCCGAGAGCCCTGTCCTCGCAGGGAAGATTGTGATTGTAGGGGGAAATACAGTATGCCTTCCAAAAATCGCGTGGCGGCTCCGGAGGATGCCTCTGCCCCGCGCCAGGAGAAGGCGCGGGGCGGTTTTTCGGAGGGGAGCTTCGCAGGTGCCGGTGTGGTCTCCATGGGCCCAAGCCCGGCCTGGGGGGAGGCTGCTGCAGGGCTCATCCTGGTGTGTGGGGGACAACTGTTTGCCCAGGGGCCTCTTGGCATAGAACAGTTCAGTTAGTGTCACAGTGATGTGAATGTTATTAACAGGGTTACAAAAAGAAAGAGCCTCTCTGCCGGGAGATAAGTGGAAGGTTATTTTTTCCCTAGGATTTTAAGATTTCTTGAAATCCTTTAAGACTATTGTGGAAAAATGTTTGAAGATGTATTGAGAAAGTATTTGTAAAGGTAAAGCAAAGATGCAGCCTGACCGCAGCGAGGTGCGGGGGGAAGCGCGCAGAGGGCAGGTGAGGGGTGCGGGTGCCCGGCACCCAGGCAGGGGTATCGGGGGTATCGGGGGTACGGCAGCGCGCCCCGACCCTCGCTGGCAGCGCCGAATGTGGCTGGTATCTGGGGGGGGTCAGAGTAGTGGGACGCGCATAAACGCCTCAGAAGGGAAGATTAACACAAGTGATCTTTTTTCTTAAAGCCTGGGCAAGCTGCTAAAGCCCGCAGTACCACGTCAGTGCCCAGTGGCGTGGGCATCCGCCTGCGTCTGACAAGGTGGTACCGTGTCCCCTCTCCCTGGGGGACACACGTCCCCGCTCTCCCCCACGCTGGGCAGCCGGGTGGGAGTGCACATCGCTGCCAGACCCGACCCAGCATCCCCAGTCCCCCCGGGAAGGGTGCTCTCCTTCCCAGGGTGGTCACATGCAGGTGAATTGAGGAATCTATTTAAACTTCACTTCTCGAGATCGAGATCAGACATCTTAAGCTCTGTATTATTCACGTTTGTCTGTTGTTTCTAACTCATTTCCTATTTTCCAGCTGAGGGACTCTGCCAGAAGCACTCTTTGCCAGAGATTAAAACAATTTAGGAAGCAGACACCCAATTCCTTTCTTTGGAGAGTAGGCAAATTGGATATCTGTGAGAAGCAAGCAAATTTTATTATCAACAGATAGTTTGCTACTTAACTATCCTTAAGAATCCCCCAGTATTTACAGGCTTTTATTAGTTGTCCTGAGCCAAAAGGAAAGCATGGCGCGCGCCCTGCAGAGATGCTCTGGCCGCTGCCGTGTCCAGCCCCGTGCCTGCTGCCTGGTACCCCCGTGGGACCCCTGGCAGCCCGGCAGGGCAGCGTGGGGAGCAGATATTTAACGGGAGCAAAGATGCTGGAAAACGAACGTTATTGATGCAGGAGGAAGAGCCCAAGGTGCTCCTGTGCACGGGTGCAGCACTCCCTGCGGTGGGGACCAGCCCCAGCGAGCTCTGGCCCCGCGTGCGTGGTGCGGGTGCCGATGGGGCAGGTGTTTGCATCGGAGCTCAGCCTCCGCCGGGGCTGGCGCGGTGCCCTGCCTGTGCGGGGACGGGGACGGCCGGACCCAGGGCCCTTCGGGTCACGTAGTCATATGTGCTGATGCTGTTTTTATGCTGCAGCTGGCATTGCTGTTACCGAACACCAGCTATTAAAACGTGAGCAGGATTAGGAAGAAAGGTGAGAGAACAACTCGAATACCCCAAGCCAGAGGGTGGCTGTGAAACCTTCATGGTAGCTCCATTCTGTTTAAACCTGGCTTGTTTATGCCCACCAGAAAAGCCTTTTGCTTTGAGTCTGTCGGCAGCATTGCACTGCTACCCTGCAGTTTGTGCTCTGTGTATCTTCTCTGATGTTTGTAATGAGGCCAAGGGACATGTGAAATAGCGTTTATGTCATTAGCCATGGCTCTCATTGATTTGTATCAAAATAGCTGTTTTAAATGTAATTACCACTAATTCGCAAAAATGCGCCATTAGATATGTAAATTCATCGGCTAATGGATGCGCGCGGCAGGTTACAGTGAATGGGGTGACGTGGGATAACGAAATCGGAACCGTTTCTCAGCTTGCTGAGCAGGCTCCCGGGGGCTGGGTTTCGGTATCTGGACGCGCTGGGGGTCCCCCAGCCCTTCGCACCGGGCGTGGGCCACGTGGGACCTGCGGCTTTCTTCCCAAGCAAAGGGGCCCGACTTGCATTTCCCAGTGCGTTAGCGGCGGTGCGGGAAATTCTGCAGGAGTCCAGGAAGACAAAGGGGATGGCTCTTAAAATTATACAAGGATCAAAAAAAAATCATGGAATCATTCATCAGGATTGCTGTAGTTCTTGACCACATAGTCAATGATTTATTTAATCTTAATATATTCCATAAAGAGTCCCCATATTTCCATAAATATGTCATATCTACCTAATACATAGTAATGAACCTGCTCCAAGGGTAAATAAATAAGATCTAAGCTCAGCAAGCCAATGTTTATCAAAGGGAGATATACAGATATTGAGTCCTTCAAAGTACCATTCTTCACAGCAATCACAACCAAGTTGGGCAATTTATAACATGTCAAGTCAATTAGAAATCCCAGTGGGCTCAGTGTGAGCCCAGGCGTGGAGGGGGGCGGCTCTGCCGGAGCGGGCATGCCGTGCGTGCGCGTACGCAGGCGGGTGTGAGCACGCTGGTGCACGGCTGTGGCACGGGTGAGCGCGACGCGGCGCCTCGAGCCCTGCAGGGCAGCGCTGCCGGTGCTGCCGCTCCACGCGCGCCGCAGAGCTAGCGAGGAGTTCTCCCTAAAAGATTGTTCCGTTTACATAGCTGTCTTCTTGGAGGTGTTTCGTACGGGGAACTTTTAGGTTTCATATATAGAAGGATTTGCTAATTTTTGCTTTGAGAATTGTTTATTCCAAAAAATGGAAATAGTTTCAAACAGAAGATTTTACTTGGACTGTTTTAATTTTTCTTATTCCATCATTTCTTGGAATTATATGTAGCAGCGCATAACGTGACGTAATACTAGTCTAAATATTTGTATAAAAATACACTGAAAATACCTAAAAATGTGGTTGCAAAGGGAAACAACTAATTTGTTTATAGGTTGGACCTTTTAATCTTATTTTCTAGAGCAAAGTATTTCCTGTCTGTGTTGTAATTAGTTTGACAAAGTCAATAATAATAGAATATTCTGATTATGTCAATATGACATGTAATATTATGCACTTCTGCTACTATTATGCATATTATGACATGACTTGACATGATATGACAGGTCACATTATGCACTACTACTGATGTCATAAAATAATGTAAAAGTAATGAAAACAAATTTTGAAATAAAAAATTTTAAAATGAATTAATGGCTTTTCCTAAGAGAAATTCTCAAGCAAATATTTTTCATTTCCATTTAAAAAAAGTTTGTTTCATTCACCCGGAAGGCAAACAGCTTCTGAAGAGTTAATGTTCCCTGCGAGGCTGGAGCTCTGGGTTTCGATCCGCTCAGGAACCCACAGCCCGCTCCTCAGCGTCGGGCTCCCGGGGATCCGCCTGTGTGTCCCGGCATCCGTGAGCCCGGCACGCGGCGGCACGTCCGTGCGTCCGCACATGCGCCGTGTTTGCGTGCGACGCTCTGGGCTCCCGCGAGCGGGGCGCTGGGTGATGTGTGCTAACACGTCTGTGTTGCGGGACAGCAGCAGGTCATTTTGAGCAGGAAAACGTCAGTCCTGCCTGTCCCAGCGCAACAGATGTGAAAAATATTCACAGTGTGTTAAAAACCACAATGAAAGGAAATACAAATTTTTTGCTTTATAAATTAAAGCATCTCGTCCTTTCAGTTGCAGGGGCTGGGGCGTTAGAGGAGAAGCGGGTGCGTGGTCTCGTCTCCCTGGGGGTGCGGTGCGCTGCTCTTCGGGGGCCTCTGCCTGGTGCCTCCCAGCTCTGCTGCCGCCTGCTCCGGCCATTCGCGGAGGAGGTGGGTTACTCCACTTTTTCCCCAAGTAAAACATTTTATTCTTCATCCTCTGCTTTGCTGCCGGCTCATTGCTTTGCTCACCTGCAATAGTCAGGTTTTGTGTTGGCTTTTAAAACTTCTCAGGAGGAGCATGTGAGGAGCACGGAAAACCCTGGAGAACGGGGATGTGTCCTAGCAGAGGAGGTGACGCAGGTGATAAAGATGCTGGCTGACACCAGACTGGCACGTTTTACTTATGAGCTTCTCATGTGAAGTATACAGCATGCTGATCCTAATTTATACTCATTTTTACAGGGATACAATGGTAATTCTCACTTCTGAGAGACACAAAACAGTTTGGAAAACATTTATAACAGCTTGCTGGTGAGCTGGATGCTTACAAGCCTGAGTCTGTCCTGTGTTCATGTCCAATGTAACTGCAAAGGTATAGATTCCCTGTGCAAATCATTAAGAAAAAATGGCACTTGCTGGCAGGCAGGTAGGAGTTTCAGTAGTCTGGAGACTAAAGCAGGAATAAACATGGGCACCAGGGACTGTAGGCTGTGCTCAATGTTCTCCTGCCTGCGAACCAGTCAGATAACACAACGGCTGGGATTCAGATTCATTTTTAATGAAATACTTTTTGCAACAATCCTACAGCAGCCCCAAATGGTGGCAGATAAGAGGACTGCCAGGTGGAAGATCTCCTCCTGCCTCAGCAGCTTCATGAGCTCCTGGGTAAGGGAAGCCCCCAGCGATGGCTGTGAGGTGCAGCGGCGGTGGGGAGGGATGCTGGTGGCCGGCGGTGGCTGCGGAGGAGCGGCGTTGGTGCTGGCGAGTGCTGTGAGGATAAGGTTGGCAAAGGGAGGAAGGGTGAGTGTGGGTGCGGTGGGGACTCCCTGACCCCACGAGTGCCGGAGGACAGGGCAGGGGGCCCGACACCTCTCGCCCTCTGCCTGCTGCGGTCCTGCACCCAGGCTGGCACCTGCAGGGTCAGGGCAGAGGCTGAGAGGGTGCTTTTGGCATGCTTCCTTAGAAAAGAGGGCACCCCTGCTGTGGGTTTGGCTGCTGCCTCCTCCCAGGAGGCCGTAGAGGACCCTGCCCTGCCTGGAGGGTGCTTGGAGCCAGGGGACCTGGCCTGCAGGACTCTCCGGTGCTGCTTCTCCAGGGCAGGGGAGGGTCAGCCCTGTAGCCTGCCAGCCAGCGTGGCAGACACACGGCTGCCAGGCCCAGGGCATGGTCGTGCTCCCAGCCCACGCTGGCTCGCTCGGGTGCTGGACGCATTTGGCTCAGGCTGGCCTCGCTGCACGCTCCTGGCATGGCACGGGCTGCGGCACTGCCAGCTGCACTGCATGCTCCAGCACATCGTGCATCTTTGTGACAGCTGGATGCCAGGGACCAGCACCTCGGCCTCCCTCCCAGCCCTGCGGCTGTCAGAGGGATCGCTGCTGAATCCCCGCTACCCCATCGCCTGGTGCGGAGGAGCCATGCAGACGTATGTCTCTGGAGCCCCTTTCCCAGGGGCCTCCAGCCTGTGGGTCCCTGTGGCGATGCCGACCGAGCATCGGGCTGGCTCTGCTTTGGACTTGTCACGGGGTGGGGGAGAGGCTCCACGTCTCCAGGGCTTGTGCAAGGGGATGGGAGCTGCATCGCCTGCAAGGGGCCATGCCTGCTGGTGGCTGCCAGCCCTGTGGGATGTTCCCCGCCTGGCTGCAGTGGCAGTGGTGGGAGAGCCCTGCAGAGCCTGTCCTCCCCTGCCACGACGTGCCTTGTGGGGGCTCTGTCCTTAGTGCATGGGATGGGCAACGCTGCTGACAACTCTTACCAGGCACGAGAGACCCTGATGATATGAGAAAGGTCATTCAGGGACCTCAACAGTGTCATCCTCAAATGGAAATGTCATTTTTTATTATTCAGCGCTGACAGAGTGCTCGGAATGAAGGTAGCTGATGGCTGGGAGAGCTTCAGCTCGGACAGCCTCTGGCCTCTGCTCCCAGTCCTTCCCTGCACACGACGCAGCACGGAGCCCCGCTGAGCTGCCATCCTCCCCCTCAGAGCAGCAGGACTGCTGCCCGCTCCCTTCCCGGCAGGAGCAGTGGCTGTTAGCGAGGGGCTGCGTGGTCCCTGCCCGTGGTGCCTGTGCCGGGGGGGCCGGGAGCGTGCGGCTGGGTGGGCACCCGAGTGCCGGGAGCCGTGCGAGAGCTGCTCCTTGCCAGCCCTTCCACCTCCCGTGGGCTCCAGGGGAGCCCGCAGGAGGGGGGGCCTGGGGGGGACCCCACCAGCCTTGGGAGCAAGGGGCTGGGTCTCAGCTGCCTTTCCACGATGCCACCTTTGCTGCCTGGACCCCCTGCCTCCCTCCTGCGCAGGCACCGGGCCCTGCTCTGGGCGTGGAAGCGCGGTCTCAGGGTGGAAGTTATCTCGTGTTACAGACTCGCGTTGGAGTGCCACTTCCATCTCCATGAAAGCAAATGAAAGGGTTTTGATCCAAATTGCATTTCCTCTCATAGTCTGGAGTATGACGGCACATTAAAGCCTATAATATTCCACTGCTGCTCTTTTGCATGATTTTTTAATTAAAAAACTATGGAGTAAACAAACATTCTGCTCTGGAGTAGCCCTGCAGAGACCCATCGGTAGGCACATTTACATCCCTACACTTTTTCAAGAAAGTTTATATCTTAACCAAAAAAAATAATAATAATATCACCCACCCAAACAGTTAGTATTGGATAAAAGTTTGAAGCGAAAGGCAGCTGGCAACCTTCTCCAGCCCGTGAAATGATATTAACATTTTATTATTCTAAGGTGAGCTTTTTGAAACGGAATTTTAAATGTTACCCTGCTGTTCCAGAACACAAAAACCTTTAATTTTATGCAAATGAACAGCGAGGAGCTGAGCGCTTAATGTAAACGAACACTTTCTTTGTAGGAGAGGTTGGAAGAGAAAAAAAAAAAATTCCCAGGGATTCTTTAATTGCTGTCTGAAATTATGTAAATCCCACCGCTAGGCAGAACGCAATTATCCCGTGCCCCTCTCTGCCAGCATTGCTAATGTCTAACAAAATATCGGTGGGTGACATTTAGTCGAGGTAATGCAAATGAGAATTAATTTTTTTCCAAGACAAAGGGCAGCTAAAAGATCACCTCATTCATGCACGGCGGAGGGGGCAGAGCCCGGGGGCTCTGCCGGGGAGGCGGCGCCGGAGGGAGTCGAGGACGCTGGAAGTTGGGCTTGTGGCGCTGGGGGACAGCTGGGCCCCGGCCGCAGCCTGGGAGCCTTTCCTTAGCTTTTCGGTTTTCAAAGGAATGAAACCCAGGGAGGTGGGGGCAGGTTGTTTGTTTGTTTTTCTTTTTAATTCATGGTCATTCTGACACAGGGGCAGGGCGGGAAACGTGATTGAAACCCCCTGATGGCTCTGCCTGGTGTTGGGTAAAGGCGGCTTGTGATTTATCACCTACTTGTGCTGATAACTAGCAATAATTCTATTAAATATTCAGAGTGAGCCTTTTGCAACACAATTATCAAACAGGATTTGTTAGTGCAGAAATGCTTCATGAGCACAAAAAGGTGCTGCGGGTGCGGGAAAGGGGCCGCTTTGTAAAGGGTCCCCCCTGCCCCTGCTTCGACCGAGGCTGGGGTTACCTCTGCGCTTGGAGGGAGGGGGGACGGCTCCCATTTTTGTAGCATAAATCAGGGAAGTCATACAGGAATTTTCCTTCTCTTCTTTTTGTTTTCCTTTTTGTTTTTTTAACTTTCGCTTCTCGCATTTCACAGCTACCTTTGCTTCCTAGGCCACGTCTAAGAGCTTGTGACTCTGCTTACCTTTTAAAAGAGAAAAGGAAACCCCAGTGGGAGCTGGTGCACGGCAGGGGCAGGTCTGCGTGAAGAGTGATGAAGTACACGGATGCTCAGAAGGCTCTGGATCAGGGTAAGAAGTGCTCGTGGAATTATCCTTTGAAATGTACACTCTCTGCAGGGAGGCCCCGGGGATCATCCTTGCTGGAGGAGACGGGCTGAGTTGCACCATCTGCTTGGGATTTAGGACAGGCAGAGCTGTGAAAATACGAATTACAAATACAGAGTAGCAGGAAATAGTTTCCTCTTGCCCTGTCTTTTTGAAATTATACCAAGCAAAACTGGATGGCTGGTGCCACCTGCGTGCCGTGGCATTCCCTGTGACGGGGCCGGGTTGCTGGCGGCCAGCAGGGACCCCCGGACCTGCACCGCAGGTGCCAGAGGTGCCAGGACCTCTGGCAAAGCTCAGACACGTCCCGTTTTTCGTATTCGGTTCTTGCCGTATCAGCTCCCCACGGTCTTGCTAAGGCAGCGGGAGAGGGGCGATGGACCTGGCAGGCTTTCCTGGGTAGGCGTCACCAGCAGCCTGCGACTCGCTCCATGGTCCCCTATGAGCATAGGAGCTCCAGTCCTGAAAGAGGAATGGATGTATCATCTGTTTCTCGTTGCGTTCCCTTCCTTTGAGTTGTTGAAGCTAGTGCATTGAGAAATGCATTCCCCTGGCGCCCACACCGTGACCACCGGCCTGCCCAGAGCCTCCCCCAGCCGTGCTTGGCACCCACAGGGGCTGCATGCCGGTGCAGTCCTGCCGTGCCGGTACCAACGGGGGGATGAAGGTGAGGTGCCACTGCAGGCAGAAGCTGTCCCTCGCCTGCAGGACACTGCTGCCGTACAGGCGGAGGCTGTCCTTGTCCTCCTAAAATTTATAATCTTTATAATCTAAGATTTAGACTCTTCAAAGCTTTATGCCTGTCTTTAACCTGTAGCACATGCATAGTCTCAATGGGATTTCTCATCTGCTAAGAGTTAAGCACGTACATAAATCTTTGCAGGCTGGGGGCCTAAGGCATTCCCACGCAGACATGCACACACATTCCTGTGCACACGCGTAATGGAACAACCGCCGTGCAAACTCGCTCGCAGAGCCGTCCGTGTCAGAGCGGGGAGGCACGTCGAATCCTTGACGCTCGTGCCAACCTCCTGAGCATTTCTCAAGCGTTTTGGATGCCGTGGGAGTGTTGAACTTCTGACACCACCTTTAGCAAATTCCCTCTCTGTGTCTGCGGCTCCGGGAAGCAGGAGGGGGATGTTAGCAGGCAGTAATTGTGCCGGAGGTGAGCGCGAGCAGGGAGCAGTCAGGCACAGTTGCAGACAGCATTTGGGTCAGAGTGGGAACAGAAAATAGCTCAGGAAAGCACGGCACGCCAGGTACTTGGCATGAAAAGGAACGCATGCTGAAGGCTCGCTGCGCGGCCAGGCCTTCCCTCGCCGGCCTCCCCCGGACTGCTCGCCCGCAGACGCGGCCAGGGCAGCGTGCACGGCACCCAGGGCTGCTCTGCGCAGGCGCTCCTCTCCAGCCCAGCCTGTCTGGAGCAGCCTCCTGTGCTCAAACGCTGTCGTGAGGATTTGTTACCAGGTTCCATCACATCAGCTTCACCAATGCAAGCTGGTCCAATGTGATCCAGAGTTAAACTGATGTAAGAAACGAGGGCAGATTTTTCGTGGACTGGTAGAACTGATAAAATGCCGTGCCAGCCGCAGTACGTCCTTCCGATAGACGGTGTTTGTGGGCTGTTTCTCCAGCTGTTTGTATTTAGCAGCATAGTATTTGCAGGAGTCTGGTCTGTGAGACTGCATTGTATGAATCTCCAAGCTTTAATTTCCATGCAGTAGTTTCTGCCATCAAATGACAAAAAAAAGAAGGAATACACTTCACATTTAAAATCACCCCTGTGAAACCTTTTTTTTGCCCTCGTGTAATGTTGTTTTAAGTCAGATGATATGACTTTCCATGAAATTACTCTTTCCACTTCATATCTGGTGTTTGCAATGTGAATGGATAAGGCCCCTTTAATTTGGGGGTAGAAAATCCAGGCAAAGTCATCAGGTGAGAAGCGGCATTTCAGAGATGTCGTGTGTTCTGCAGCGTTCTTTATTAAGGACTAAATTGCATTAGTTTCCCTAAAACATCGTCTGCCCACTACACGAAGCTAGGGCCGTTAGAGATAAACCCTCCGAACGCGGCAGGCGCACACGATGGCTTTTAAGCTGGCAGCGAGCTGCCGGGCCGGGCTTGCCCCCGCGCCGCGCAGCTGCCTGCACCCGCAGTGGCTCGGGTCAACTGCTATTTGTCAAAGGTGGCCGTGGCCGTGGCCCCAGGCAAAGTGCTGATCACAGCACAGCACCCTCTGAACTGACCCGGGCATTTAGCCTTTTCTGAGAAATATTTACAGAAAGGTCAGCAAATGCTTTGTGACAAGACGCTAGCACATCCCTAACCCACTCCTTTCTCACTCCCTACCTCACCCCACGTGCCAGACGCAGAGCAAACCGGGACCAGACGTCCCTCACGCCGACGCTTCTTCCTTCACGTGGCACAAACGCCGCTACGAGCCCCTGCACTGGCGGGGACGTGTTTCTGTCTGTAACCCCATCTGTTTCCAGAGGATGCTTTTGCATCCGCCAAATGCTTTTCCTCATGCCCCCACGACATCGGGGTTGTGCTGCATGAAGAAAAGCCCTTCTCGCCATGCTCTGCTTGTCCCGACTGCAGCCTCCGCTGCCCTACTCCCCATCTCCGCTTCACCACCACCTCTCGGAGTCAAGATTTGGGAGCTATGGCTGAAAAGGAATGAACAGGACCTGTTACTGCAAAATGCTGGCAAGGAGGAGGACGTTGCAGCAGGGTTACAAGCAGGATGGCTCCGTGCACTGCACCGTGGCAGCACCAGCTGCCTTTTCCTGATGGCACCAGGTACCGCGGGCTGCGGAGCCAACTGCACTTCCCCATCCTATTGCCAGTGATCTCTTCCATCAAACGCGCTTTTGCTGTGCTCGCTACGACTGCGTCCAGGCAACCTCAGCTGCCGGGCACTCGCTGACCTGTCTGCTGGCTCCGTCTTTGCTTCCCCATCCCACAGTCAGCGGTGTTAGCTGCCCGTCCTGGCAGCAGCCAGTTACTGCCCGTGGTGAGGCAGACAGACAGACAGACAGAGCAGCAGCAGGAACCAGTCACTCTAAACAGATTTACCAGCTAGAAAGTTCCTTGCAAGAAAATAGAGCAGTGAGGGGCACGTGGTCCTGAGGAAGAAACAGGCTTAACGTCCCTGAGCCCTCCCTGCCCTGAAATGGCCTGGGTTTCTAAGCAGATCAGAGTAAAAACCTCCTGTAGCTGGGTAATTCTGCCTCTTTCCGATAAGCCAGTAACCCCATTAATAGAGAGTCTGGCATGGAGGGAGCTGTGCTGGGAAAGCGCTGCACCTCAACATACACAGCAGATTAAAAAGGACTTAATCACAGTGCAGCCACAAAGTGCACTACATGGCATTATTCCTCTGAAATAAAATTTTATATACAGCCTATCTGAGAGCAGCACAAAATAAATACTTTTAAAATCTATGATTACTGTAGGGTTTTTTTTTTAATTTTATATTGGTGGCTGAGTTCTGCTCTTGCTCCAAAGGATTAGAGGGATAATTCCATTACAATTTAGTAACAAGATTAAAAGAGCCAGTTATCCATTTACGGGGGTCTATGGAAACGAGCAGTGGCTTCTGGAGGTCTCGGGCTCTGGGTAGGTGTATCACTCACATCACAGACACATCCAAATCAGGTTAAGGCACAGGCAGGACATGCCCGAGGTGAAAAGGTCTCCAGGGCCACCTGTCCTGGCTTTACCGTGAGAAGTGTTCGGGGGCTCGCAGGGGAAGGGACGCAGACAGGGAGCCTTTCTAGTGTGACCGGTCACGGACCGGAGGAGAACGGAAAGAGGAAGAAGGAGTCTTCTAGAGATAGAACCGTCCAAGCAATTCCCCCAGGACCAAAGCACCAGTGCCACAAATGTCAGTGCTGAGGAACACAACCACTGACGCCAGGGTCCCCAGGGCAGGCGGAGGAGACCCAGCGCCGTCCCATGGGGCGGCTTCTCCCAGGGCCAGGGCGCGTCCCCAAGGGGAAGGGGCAGCGCGGAGCTGGGGCAGCTGTGATGGAGGCTGCCGGGTCCTTTCAGCCGTGCAGAGCATGTGCGAAAGACCTGTCAGTCCTGGGGAGTGCTACGGCTCGTACACCAGGATCTTGGGCATCTTTCCTATCTCCACAGCTGGAAGAGGAATTTGTGAGAGCTTCCATGGCAAATTTAGTTTCTTCCTCTTTAGAAGCAAATTCCTAAATTCTTGAACATTTTTTTCTCCAAGTTCTCTGTGATTTTCTGCATTGGTAAAGCCTTGGCTCTACAGGACAGGAAAGCTTGAGGTCAGCAGTGGGAATTCCTGACGGGCGTTGAGTTATGCAGGACACGTGGTTGGTTTCTCATTCCTCCTGCCTCACACCGGTAACAACAAGGACACAGCATTAGAATTGTGCATCTGAGCGTCAGCTTCACACTGATGATCTGTTACGCAGTTATGAGGATATTTGAGTTTAAAAAGCACTTTTCAGGAGCATTACTAAATTTCACTTGAAAGGATATTGGCTGAAAATGACCACGGCAGAAGACTCAAACACAGGTGATGTGGAGGAAGGGAATTATTTAGCTGTTCTAATGAGTACATGTGGGAAAGCATTTGCAGCACTGCCCTGCAGATTGGAAATCCCACTGTCTGAAACACCCTTGCAAAAAAAATATCGTCCCTGTCAAGCTACATACATGGAACTGGCACAAAACATTCAGGGTTAGAAACTAGCCACCGCTGGCATTGTTCTGTGTATCCTCTATACTGATTAACTGATTAATTGATATTTAATTGATTGCACTGTCAGAGCAGGGCTTTAGCATGTGCTGATTGTCTCACTGACTGTTCCTAACAAGTCTGAAGAGCATTTAGTATAAATCCGTAGGAACTGTGCATGCAAAAGGTACAGAAACTGCTTTGGTGGCAACAAAGACCTGAGTTCATGGAGCACGGTCAGTGAGCAATGTAATCATTCACACACAGAAAGGTCTTTCTCCTTGCTTTTAAAGTAATTGTTTAGAGAAATTTAAATGTAGCTGATTAGGTGGGGTAAGAAGTGTCCTCGGTTTGATTGCCCCAGCACGTGCTGTGCTCTGCTCCCTACGCAGAAAGCTCCTTGGAAGCGTTTGTGCCATTTTTGCACCCTCCTGTTTGGCCCCCGAGGTGCATTATCCGAGTGCTGCCAGAGCGGGCAGCAGCTGCCTGCAGCCCTGCGGCGGGGTCCCGGTGCAGGCCGAGGACCCGTCCCGTGCCGTGCGGAGCAGCAGCCCGGTGAGAGGAGGCAGGTTCGGAGGAGCAGCCAGCACCGGGCTCTGCCTTCCCCTCCGGCCTCCAGCCCGTGCGCCCGGTGGGCGAGCTCCGTCCCTGACGAATGGTCCTGTGCGTGTATTGTACTTCTTTTGCGGTTTGTCAAGAGCTTCTTTAAAGGCCTCTCACTCTGCAGAGTTACAGCCTGTAGCAATCTGTCCTTTTCTCCTCAAACCAACCCTTTATAGGCTTGTTCTTGTGAAATTTATGGGTTGTTGGGTGAAACATTAGGAAACATTACATCAAAAATGTAGAATGCTTTTCCCAGGTTGAACCAAGGTCTGTGGCAAGCGCTGGCTGCTGAGATATGGCTCTGACAAGCCTTTTCTTCACAGCGACCGGTGCTCCTAAGTAATAACAGCCAGCACCGGGAAGGCCTGCGCCGGGACGGGGGCTGGCTCACCTGCGTGCCCCTCCAGCCCGTGTCAGGGTGAGGGACCGGGGATCATCCCGTCGGAACTGTAAAGGTGCAGAATACATCGTGGACCAGTCTGGTGTTTAAAAGATGCGTATTTAGGTGTGCTGGCGAACCCCGCCAAGGGAGCAGGGCGGGCTGACGAGCGGCTCTGAATGAAGCAGGAGAATTTGCAAGGACCAATAGGTTTTCAGAAGAGCCACCAGACAATTGTAACAACGTTGTCGTGCTGTATTAGTTTAATGTCCGCTTGAATCACTGACCTTAAGGTCTGAAAAGGACTGAATCTAGAAACAGATGATTTTTTCCATGCAACACGACAGAGGGGCTGTGGTCGCTTCTGAATGCAATTTTACGTTCACTTATGGAGATGCGTTGTTCTTTGGCTACTTTGAAGAAGGAACCGGTACGCGTTCTCTCGGGAGGGGCTCGGCCTCGGGGACGCCGAAGCCATTGTGTGCCGCGGCGGCGGCGGCGGCGGCGGCAGCGCCGAACCAATGCTACCCCCTGGTGACCGGACCCGACGCGCCGCGCCGCTCGCGCTGCCCCGCGCCGCCCCGCGCTGCCCCGCGCCGCTCCCCTCGCGCTGCCCCGCGCCGCCGCGCGCCGCCCCGCGCTGCCCCGCGGCGAGGTGCGGGGCGGGCACCGCGGGGGGCGCGGGGAAGGCGGGCGCTCTCGGGGAGCGGCGGCCGTTGGCGGCTCCCGGGGCTGTCGGCCGCGCCGCCCCGCAGGCTCCCGCCGCGCAGCGGCCCCGCTGCCCCGCCTCGGGCCCGGCGACGGCGCCCGCCCTCGCGCTCCATCCTCCCGCAGAGCGGAGCAGAGGCCGCGGCGGCCGGGCGGGGCACCCCCGCCCCACCTCTGCCAGGCCGCGGGGCTCCGCCGCCCCGCCGGGCCTGGGCACGCTTGCAAACCCGCCGTGAAACTTCTCCCGAGAGTTAACGGGACTTTGCCCAGGACAGGGCCGCAGCAAACCTGCAACCTGGCCTGGTGCACCGTGCAGCCTGGATCTCGCATCTCTCTGCATTATACTGCTCGCTCTTTGCATCTTGTTAATGAAAAGCATGGATGTAATTTCAATTAAAGATAATTACATATTTAAACTTAACATTAAATTCTGCACTAAAACAAAATTACATGAAATCTCAGTGTGCAGCCGTGCTGCAAGGCGGGATGTGAGGCGAGCGGAGGAAGGAAATGCTATTATGCAAAGCGAGCTGATCCTTTCCACACATATCTCCTGCCTACATGATGCTTCCCTGTCCGGCAAGTTAAATCTAATCTGTTCCCACACGCCACCTTCAGAGGCGATTCCTCTCACTCCGTTTTGCTGGGCAGGCGCTGCAGCCACTCAGCCATAACATTACTGCACTGTAGAAAGCAGACAAAAAAATTAAATACCCCATGAGCAAGACCATCCGTCAGCAGGGTTACGAACGGGGCTGTGGTGAGGTTTGCCATTCCCGGCAGCAGGCACTACCTTGGCCAAGCAGCCGGGGCCCAGCGGCCCCCTGCATCCATGGGGGGAGGCTGGGAGATGCTGCAGTTGGATAAACTCCAGTGTTAACCCAGGCTCAGGGTCCTGAGGAAAGCTGGGAAAGTGTTTTGAATTAGTGATGGAAAACACAGTTCCCGGACTATTGAATTTTTTTGTGAAATCCAACAAATATGTTGGCCTCAAAAGCAGTCTTCTGAAAATTGAAAACTTTTTTGATTATTCTTTACAATTCCCCCCAAATCCCAAACACAAGGTTTCATTCTTCAAAAAGCAAATACTTTTATTTTCTATCCCCAAACACACTGAGAATTACTGGTTTGAGATGGCATAAATTGCTTTTTACTCTCCTCGCTCCCTGTTGGACCGGCACATTAAAGGAAACCAGTTATTGGCCCAAGTCGGTGGCTGGGTTCAAGCACGGGGCTGGCACAGCGCAGGCCCCAGCCGTCAGCGGTATCGCCCTGCCCCGGCAGCCCGCAGGGCTTGTGAAGTGCTGCGAGACCTTCACGAGAGGGGACAACACTCACACGTTGGTGGCTCAGCTTGGAGGCCAGGTAGGGATATTTTTTTCCTAGCTTTATATATTTCCTAAAAATAGATGGCCAGAGGATGAGTGGGTTAAAGCCATGCTAATTCAGACCGGCTTAAGGCTGTGCTAATGAGACCTGGATTTCACAGGCCTGGCTAAGCAGGTCTCCTGCCCCGGCTGTGGACGGAGCCTTTTCCAGGCCCGGCTGGAGGTGACGGCTGCGGCCGGTGGAGCGCGGACAACCCCCTCTTCCCGCCTGAGCTTCCCCCGCTGCCCTGCAGAGACTCGGAGGAGCGCGGGAGGGGAGGGTCCGCTCTGCTCTGCCCGGGGGCTCTGGCAGCGTCCTTGTGCCTGCCTGCGGGGCTGTGCAAACCCTGAGCACAGCGCGGGCGTCTGAAAGCAGAGAGGGAAGCGGAGGGCATCGATGCCCCCGTCCCTCCAGAGCAGGCTTGTGCTCGGGTCTGTCACGATGCCCTGCTGTGGCAAAGCAAAGACGCTGTGGCAAACCAAAGACACGGTGGCACCATCAAACCTCTTCAGAGAGAGGCTTTTGTTTAATAAAACATGAAAATCATTCATTGTGTGATTTAATTTGATAGGAAATTCATGCTGCTCCTGTAATAATTATTATCATTATTGATTATTGCAGTGCGGCTGAGCAACTGCAGCCAAGGGCCAGAGCCCCACTGTGCACGTTATGCCAGGGGACAGACCTCACCCTCACAGACACGCTTCTCACACTTCTTAACCTCAACTGGACACAAACGCAGCGTTGAAATTGCGGGTTTGTGCTGTGTAATGGTCAGGGCTGCCAGCAGACTTCATAACTGCACCAGGCAGCGCAGTCTGAGGATGAGAAAATCAAGACATCAATTGAGCAGACGTGGTGCATGTGAAACAGTGAGCTGTGTCACACTGGTGTTGCTGTCATTAAGCTTCAGTGTGAACGTCACCTGCAGAGCCCTTTGCTCCTCTCCTCAGGCCACAGCTGTTTTCCAGCCCTGGAAGATGTCTGTTCCTCAGTGCACACTGGGAAAGCCAATTTGCTGCCAGGAGGGACAGAACTGGCACGATTTGCTTCTTCCCTGGGTGGACACGGCGAGCAGCCGCACGGAGGGGCAGCACCGCGGGTACCGCGGGCACCGCGCACGGCACAGCCGCCGCGCTCCAGGACTGGTGTTTCTCCTCTGTTAAATGATTGCAGTTATCAAGCACTGACAAGTGGCATTAAAATTTATTAGCCAGCATAAAGTTTTATTTAAGGGATGGCTAGAGATTTAGTGGGCTCTGCGAGTCCTTACTTAGGCTGGCTATGTCACCTTTAATAACTGCCTGCGGGGTGTGCAGGATGGGGGGGCGGCCCTGGGTGCCCCGGCTCCTGCTCCCCGTCCCCAGAGATCCCCTCCGCTGCCCCCCGCGGCCCCTGCGCCCCAGTGGCCCCACGTCCTGCTGCTGCCGGCCCGGCCATGCAGACCCTGCCGGCAGCGTGTGCCCGGCGTTGGCGAGGGAGCTCCTCCAGCAACGCTTCCATTAATCAGTTTGGCAATCGTGAAATACACTACATGCGTACTGGAGTTTAAATCCTGGACTCACTAATGGTTTACTACCCACTAAATCCCCCTTCATGTTATTTAACTTCTAAACCCAAGGAATATTCCAAATCAAAGAGGCTCTGTGTCACGCTTAGTCCATCTCAAAGAGCCTGGAATTAACATCCCTTCATGGCTCGGCAGTGCCTGCCGCCCAGAGCCACTGCTTGCTCCTTATTAATATTTATGATGGGGAGAGAAAGTTGCATAAATCTTGGTTGATACTTAATTAAACCCCACTTCTTTTGATTTCTTCTCTTTCAGCTTCCCTTAGTGCGGACTGTACAACCATTAGATGCTCATCCCGCCAAGAACAGCCTGGCACACGCAGTGGCACCCACGGGGCTAAATGAGATGTAGCGTCCGCAGCCCCCCGCGCCCCCCGAGGCCCCGTGCCGCCAGCTGCCCTTTGCCGCCCTGGCCGGGCTGGCGCGGCCGCAGGTCGGAGATTATAGAGGCCCCATGGGCCAACGGCAGCCTCGGCTGGCAAAGCACAAACTCAGCTCCAGCCCCTTTGCTTTGGTTTATCTGCGTCTCGTGTCTGATCTCGAGCGCGATTCGTAAGAAAACAGTTAACACGCGGCTGACATATCTTTGATACGACGATCATACCGAGGAAGCAGCTTGACCCCCGAAGGCTCCCGCGAACGGCGGGATTGACACTTCACATTGACTTTGCTTCAGGCTTATCAACAAATCTCAGCCAATTTTATTAAGGAGCCGCGTGTGGTGTGTGGGATGCGCCAGGCTCAGACAACTTCATCTAGCGGCGGCTCAGAGACCAGGCAAGGGCTTCGCTCATTTTCTTCTCGTTCATGTTTTCACTTTGCTGGTGAATTTAACTTTACAAAAGCTCCTTATGGGTTTCGTTGAAGGCTGGAAAGCAGTAAAAGCCCGTAGCATTTCCTGGCCCTTTCATGAAGAGGAGGGGGAGAGCAGGTAGGGGCTGGCTGGGGGTAAGGAGGGCTGCAGCGAGCAAGTGGTGGCCGGCAAGCCAGGTAAGCGCGGCCATCGCGGTCTCCCTGGCAGCGCCCGGGCAGTAAATCACTGCGGAGGCAGCTCAGAGGCAACGGCTCCAGCACAGCCCCTGACGGGCTCGGTCAGGCCGGAGCCACGCGCTTGGCGAACCCTGCCTGCCGGCGGCTGCGGGCCGAGGCGCGAGCAGTGCCGAGGGACGGTGGTGAGCGCTGGCAGCGAGGCAGGGATGCCCCGGCACTCCTGGGGGCCGCAGCCCTGCGCCCCCGGGCTGCCGGCCAAGGGGCTTTCACCTCTGCGGAGCTGTGACACCCGACCTGAATTACAACCCCAGGAACCACCAAATTCTAAAATCCACCCAAAACCCAGCCAAACCCACTCAGGCAGGCCATGTGGGCAGCACTGACTTCTCTAAACTGGTTTACTTGTTTTAGGCTCTGTTTTTTAGCTGTTTAATGTGTATGTCATATTTTTAGCACCAAAAGAGGGCTGGGGCAGGGTCCCCCAGGACGAGAATCAGGGCAGCAAGCAGCCAGCAGGATCCACTGCTCTGAGGCATCATTTGGTAATTATGTCTCTTTTTACTCATGCAAATTTTATCAATATTATTTATATATTCAAAGCCATTTATAAATAATATATACATTTATGCTAAGGTAATTGCCTCAACTAGATTATTTGTCCCAGTTTTTATTGTCTATCCAGATGCTGAATATTAAAAGTATGTTTTCTTGGATGCATTAGTAGTTCAGAGCTGGCTGTCTTGTCACGGGACCAGCACTTCGGCATCTGCAGGTTCGGTGGGAGGGGGAGAAGGTGGAGGATGGTTTTGGTGAGGGCAGGGCAGGGAGAGGGGAAGGAGGACGGGGAGCAGGGAGGGGAGCTGGGGGCGGGCGGCCGTCCTGACACTCCGGTGCCGGACCCGTGCGCAGCGATGCTGCTTTGCCCTGGTGCCGCCCCAAGCCCCTTCCGCAGGGCAGCAGCCCGTGGGTGGGCTCCTGCTGGGAGGGACAGGGCTTCAAGAGTGACATGGGGAACTGGTCCCAGTATCGCTCACATCCCATCCCACCTCCCACCTCTTCACTTACCAAAACTTGACATCACAATGAAAAAAGATTAGGAGCATTGACAGGCCTGCAAAGGTGACAGCTACAAAGAAATATGGAGCAATCACATTGTCAGAGTGCCTATTAGGAACCTAAAAAACCTCAGCTCTCCTGCACCAGCAAAACTGATTTATTGCACAGTACAGTTCATGAACTCATCAGTGGTTTTGCATGGAGAAGAGATGGATTTTCTTTCAGATGCTTATGGTGTGAGTAGACTGTCCTGAAAGTTATTGTTTGATTTTATAAATCAGTAGTGCTTGCTAGGGTGAGCTAAGAGCAGAGCTGGCTCTCCAGCGGAAACACAGCTAAAACTCATCCTGAGGCCTGAGAAAGTGCTGTGTGTTTCTAGGGTCGCATTTCTTGGGAATTCCCAGCACGGCCTCGCTGAACGAGGATCCTGTTCCTGTCTCCCAGAAAGCCAAACCGTGCAGCCTCTTCTGACCAGCTTCCAGATCGCAGTGCAGTCTCCCCATGCGTTCATGTGGCACGTGGCTGGCCGGCCATCCCAGCTGGCACCGGCACAGCGGCACGGTGGCTCCGGAGGCCGTGGCACACGGCCGCCTGCTGCTGGGTGCTGGGTGCTGGGTGCCGGGTGCCGCGGCCGGCTCTGGCTCCTGATCCCCCCTGGTGCAAGGAGGGGTTTAAAGGTGCGGGTGCAGGGTCGGCTATCTGACAATCCTGTACTTGTGTTAAACATGTGAATGTTTCCTCTCCTGCATGGGATTGCACCTCGGATGCCCTGGGAACAGCTGTGGTTTATGTAGATTTTAAAGGTGAACTTTCATGCTCAGTGAAATTTTAAAAGCAGCTGATTTACACATGAATCCATTTCTCCGCGAGTGTCTATGTAGCTGTTTCTCTTCTTTAATGGTTTGTGACTGAAGAGCCGGGCTGTAAACAAGCTGCTCCCGCACAGAGCAGCAGTGCCTGCGCGGCGGCCGAGACCACCCCGCGGGCAGAGCGGGCATTGGGGCTGGGGCTGGCTGCCGGACACAGGGTGCAGCCGCGCTGGGAGAGGGCTGGCATTGGGGTGCGCTGATGGAGGTGGGGGCTGCTGGGCCATCGGCACCGTCTCAACAGTGAAGAGAGTTTTTTCTTCATCCTCAGAGGTCTGTAAGGGGCTGCAGGAGCTGGGACATCCCGGTATCCTGCCTGCACCATCCTGGTGACTCACCCACCTGCACAGCCCCTGGAATAAAGGATCCACGGGCTGACGTTGCCATTTAATACTCTTCATAGCAAACAGTTCATAAAAATTCATGTCTGCAGCCAAGCTGCTCTGCTCCTTCATGCACTCCTTCCAGGGGACGTGCCTCCTGCCTGCTTTTGGGTGCTGCAGGAGGTGACCTCAGGCACACGTCCCCTCACCAGGGACCCCAGCCACACGTCCTGCTAGAGCCCTGCTTTGAGCCCCACAGCCAGCGAGTCCCAGCACGCCAAAGTGTGGGCAGGAGCGTGCACCCATCTGCCCTGCCCAGAAACTGCTGCCTGCTTCTGCCCTGCTCCTGGGCCCTGGAGAGCCGGCTCCGGCAGGGACAGCCGCCGGCACATGGGGCTCCCGTGGAGCCCACGCCGGAGCTGCCGTTGCGGCTGAGCGGTGCTGGGTGAGCAGTGGCGGAGGCAGAGCCCCCGTGGGAGCACCCGAGGCACTGGCGAGCATCGGCTGCCCCAGGCCCCGTGCCAGCATGCTACCCGTGCAGGGCCGCCGGCTCACCCCATCCACCGGCCCCGCTAATCCCATTTAAACCTGAGCACAGCTCATGGGTCCCCAAGCCCTCTCCAGCCCTGACCCTTTAAAGACACTCTCTCTTTTTGCTTTAAAAACACAAACTTTAAATGGCTCTGAATAAAATAAAAGAGAATAACTGAACTGTGAAGGGTGATGATTGTATTTCTTTCACTTGTAAGAGAGACCTTTATAACTCTCTTGGGAGGAAAAAAACAATAATGGTCCTTCATGGATGAAGTGCTCTAAATATGGTGTATATTTTTTAAAATACCAGTTCTACAGTTATTGAAACAAATTATTGTTAAATGCATTTACAGCATAATAACTGTGCTAATTTGCTGATAAAAAGCATCCAGCGTTAAACCCCCCATACATTATTTTGTCATTAGCATTTGTTAGCTCTTCGTAGGTATTTTCAGACAGAAGGCTTTGTTCTGTATTTAGCACACGGGCCCCGCGCGCCTCGCTCTCCCCTCCCGGTGGGAATTGCTTGTGCGCAGAACTGCAGCTTTTTTTTAAAACTTCATGTTTAAAAACGGAAAATTTATTTCATTTCATTAATGGGCGAGGAAGGGAGGGAGAGAAGGGAGGACGGTGCGTGATTTAGTGAGCAGCATGTCACGTGCCGTGTCAGCACCAGCACCAGCCGGACCCAGGGGCGAGCGCGTCCCCGAGGGGTGCGGGGCAATGCTGAGCCCCCTCTGGGAGCGGGGCACAGACCCCACCGGGGCAGCCTGGCCCATGGCCTTCTGCGGGCTCGGCACCGCTGCCGGCCATGTGCAGGAGCATCGCACCATGGTGGGATTGGGGGGCCCGGCCAGCTTGCACCTGCCAAGGCCAAGGGCCACCAGGGCTGCCATGGTCACCGCAGGCCCTTGTGGGCACCCTGCCAGCGGCGTCTGTGGAGTGGGTGACACGGCAAAGCCTGGACCCTCTGGGGATGGGGCAGGGGGCCTGGCCATGGCCATGCCCTGAGGACAGCTCCGGGTGGGCAGGGGCAGGGCAGGGCAGGTGGGACGGGGGCAGCACAGGGCGGCCCGTCCCAGAGCAGCCCGGCAGCGGCCTGGGGCTGCAGTGGGGGGCTCTGTCCCACCGCCCATCCCATGGTGGCTGCCTGGTACCCCCAGCATCCCTGGGGGGTGAGTGGGGCCTGGGGTGGTGGGTGTGGGCCAGGGTGGTGGGCAGGGGATGGGGCAGTGGCACAGGATGGGGTGGTGGGTGCGAGATGGGGAGGTGCAGAGGGGATGGAGCGGTGGGTGCAGCATGGGTCAGTGGGCAGGGGAAGGTGCAGTGGGCAGGGGATGGGCTGGTGGGCAGGGGGTGGTGGTGTGGGCAGGGGAAGGTGGTGTGGGCAGGGGATGGGCCAGTGGGCACATCCCGGCCTGGGAGCGCCCAGCAGCCGCCGCCAGTGGTCGGGGGTTTCTAGAGCCACCGTTGCCATAGCAACCCCGCTCCGATCATATCATCGCTGGGAAAAAAGCAGCTTTATTATCAACACAGATCTTCCTAAATTAACCCTTGCCCGCCCGCTTGGCTCCAGCCTGGTGCTCGCCCACCCAAGTGCCGCCGGCCGGCTCGTGCCCTGCTCCGCTAGCGGAGGCTCACAGCGGGGCTGGGCTGGGCTCCCTGGGGGCTTCCGCATTAACGAAACACGCCTTCTCCCACCGCCCCAGGAGAGCAGGAGCATGCCGAGGGTCCTTTCCAATCATAAATGTTTATTGTTGTCCATGCAGCTATCAAAACTTTAAGTCATCCGTTTAAGTAGCATCAACGAAAGCGCCGGCGGTGTGAATGTGTGTCTCCCGGTGTAGCGCGGTGCTGGGGGAGCCGTCGGGGTGACAGATGGACCAGGTGGAGGGAGGAGCAGGGAGCTCGGGCTCGGCCTCCAGCCCACTTACCCCTCCTAGCTCCATTTAAAGCAGGAGATATATATTTCCCCTCTGAAATATTACTGCTAATTCTCCGTACGAATGTTCCCTGACCCTTCCTGTGGCCTCCAGATGCAGCCGTAACAGATAAATAATGATAATGAGCAGCGAGGGGGGAGTCAGAGCAGCGATGGCCGGCAGAGACCGCGGGAGGAACCTAATGGAGGCATTTGGAAAGGGCCCGGAGCCGGCACTCTCCCGGCGCCCTGCTTCGTGTCGCCTCGTGGGGACACCTCGCACCCGCTCCTGTGCCTCACACGCGGCCCCGACCCTCCTGGATAACTGATGGGCTGCAGATTGAAGGCCTTAGACAAATCAATTAAGATAGCTACTGTATATTGATTAATACCCGTAGCTATAAAAATATAATTGATTACCGAAGAAGAGCAGAGGTAATGTACAGAACAGACAGAAAACCTGTCTGAAGAGTGATCAATACTTACATTCAGGAAACTTACCCAGGAGTATAATTGGACAAAGCAGAATTTGGGCCAAACCGAGCACCGGGAAAATAATTTTGCTAACAACAAGCCATTAGGAAGCTCCCAGGACTGGCCACCATCTATCCCACGGTGAGTTTACAGCCACGCTAGCTGCAGTAACATTTTTTATTTTCATTCCTTTTGGTGAAGGATGCAAAACATTGTTTTTCCAACCAGACCGAACGCTCCGGCTGGACTGAGCCTCCTCCTGCTCCGGACAGCCCCAGGACTCCCCACAGGGACACGCCAATCCCAGGGACATTTCCCAGATGCTTCTGAGTCTTGGCAACGTTTCGCTTCTGACTGCCAGGGATGCTGCGACCCGGCCCTGCCCGGACCGAGCGGTTTGTTCCGCTCTCCTCATCCACGTGGGAAGCGCACACCAAGCCCAAGCCCACCGGTGTGCAGCAGAGCAGCTGCCCCACCACAGATGGAGCCCATGCCTGGGCCAAACGCTGCCCTCACTGCCAGAGCGGTGGGGTCTGGGCACTGGGGCAGCTGTGGGGCACCCCCGGCACTGGCCCGAGCCCCCGCAGGGTAAGCCAAGTCCCACGGCTGTAGCACTGGCCCAGCCAAGCACCCAAGGGACCGTTGTAGCGTCACTGGGAAAGCCTGCGCTGGCAAACCCGCTCAATTCTCACTCCCTGGGGAAAAAAGCAAGCATCATTTGTGGGGTGTTTGTTGTCCAACACAGGGGCCAGGTGCACTCCTGCCACACGGAGGGCAGGGCGATTAGCAAGACACGCAGTGAGATTACAAAATGCAATGAAATACTTAAAATCTGCCCTCCAGACTAAAGTAAATCAGACATGACTTTGACAAGGTGAAACCAAAGTGATGAAACCAATCCATTGTGCTTGGGGAATCGATCTCCCCAGCAGGGAGTAGAGAGGCCATCGATTCACAGCCTCAGCAGTCAGGAATGTCAAGCTGCCTGATCTAAATTTCTATATGCATCACTCCAGATTAAATGATGGAGGAGCACACTGTGTGCAGGCATCCACCTGCCCAGCCTCGCCAAGTGGCACCGGCACGAACCCGCCGGCTGCAGAAAGCCTCGAGAGGTGACGCGCAGGCAGTGGCGGTGCCTCCCCGGCAGCAGCGGGCGCCTGCTCGGCTCCTCTTGGACCTCCACAGTGCAGACCCCAAACATGCCATGGGCTGCTGGTGGGGGGACCCGGGCCGGGTGGGTGCAGGGACCCCAACCGCCTGCGCCTGCCTGAGCATGGGGAGGGCGCCTGCATTACAGTCTTGCTGTGAAACCCAGTGTAGTAATTAAGATTTCATTCTTAAAAATTAAATATTTATCTGGAAACATGATCTCTAGCTGCGAGAAGCCTGGGCCTGCGTCAGCACAAGGGGGACTTGGGCAGAGAGCTGTCCCCAGACAGGGACAGGGGTCCAGCCCCATCACGCGTGACACCACACTGGTGGGGCCAACGCCATCAGATGCTTTGTCACTGTCGGACCCGGCGAGGCCATTAGTTTTGTCAGTGTGAGAATAAAGAGCCGTCTCTGGGGAGAGATGGAAAAACTCGATCCGGCTCCCAGCAGCCCTGAGGGGGTTGTGTTTTACCATTTCTTTATGACTTACCAGCTGGAACACGAGCAGGCTTAGCCGTCGCGAGTGGCAGGAGCATTTTCTGCTTCCAGCTCCCACGGGGAGCCTGTGACAGAACATCAGGGACCGGCGCAGGAAGCCGAGAAGCCGGGGAACAGATTGAGGGAGGGAGGGAAGGTGGTGGCGCTCAGTTGTGCCAAATCCGAAACACTTCTGGCGCATGCCTGGCCCGTCCCACCCCCTCCCTCCCCCAGGAGCGTTGCTGGGACGGGCACTGCAGAAAAAGGAAGACTTATTGAGAAAGGCCCACCTGCTTGGCGGTGCCCTGCGGTGATGCGGCCCTGCTCAGGAGGGGCATCACCAGTCCAGGTAGGGGCTCTTGAACTGGTCTTGGACCATCGCAGTAAAGGATGGCAAACAGCTCCAGGTACCCAGTTGGGATGGTTGCTTTCATGTAATGGATGCAAATCTGCATGCAAATAAATCCTGGTCTCTGGACTCATAAAAACCTGAGTTTTTTAAAAAACTCATCAGAATAAATGAGTTTTTAAATAAATGAGTTTTTAAATAAATGAGTTTTTAAAAAACTCATCAGAATAAATATGGTTTGCCTCAACTTCTTTCATCCACCAAAGGAGTAAATTGCTCTTTTTCAACAGTTATGTCTCATGACGTATTTAACCATTTCAGTATAATAACTCAACAGTAATAGATGATGAGCTAATACACAACAGTAATTAAAAGTGGCCGTGACCTCTGTCCCTGCTGGTAACAGAGCTGCAGTCATCCCCGCACCTCCTCCAAGTCACCAAACCACCTTTCCTTTTTTTAATGTCACTTTTGCTGCTTTAATACACAGATATGACGCATCTCTGAAAACAGCTGTATGTGAAGACTTGCCCCGCCCCATCTGGCCACCATGTCCCGGGACGTGCCGCCCCAGTTCAGGGACAGCCTGCGGGCTTTCTCCAGGGCTCAGCGGGGTTACGGGGTGCTGTGGGGCCGGGCGTCAGGGGTCCCAGCCCTGACCGTGGGCTCAGCCCCTCAGCGGGGCTCTGCAGAAGTGGCCGGAGAGTTGCGTCCTGAGGGAATGTCCTTTTTGAGCCCTTTCCCCACAAAAAGCCAGGGTGGGATGGGGCGGTCAGAGCCTGCAGGCAGCTGCCCGAAAGGGGTCTGTAAAGCTGTTCCTGGAGTCTGCAGCTCTCGGAGGAGAAACCGCATGTGATGGACGGGGAAAGCAGGCTGGTATCAGTCAAATAATCCTTCTCATTAGTCTTCTGTAAAGCAGGAGATAAGGCAGTGAAAGGGACAGCTGCTCCTTTGGCCGTGCGGTGGGTGGGGGTTCCTGCAGCAGATTTGTCAGTGCCAGAGGACTTTCCCACGGGAGGGGTCCCCACAACAGGCGCAGGTACGGCTCTGTGGGCGACAGCACTCCATCACCTTGCCCGTGCAGTGGCGCGCTGCCCCGGGGAGCACCGACAAGCGGGGGGAGCCCCGACAAGCGGTGAGAGCCCAGGGCAGCGCCAGCGTCCCACCATCGCCCCCTCCGCCCCGGGGACACCGGGCACCCAGAGTCCCCAGGGCCGGGGAACCCAGCCCCAGGGAGGCTCAGACTCCAGGTGCCCGGTGGGCGTGTGGAGCCCGGCCCCCACGGGCAGTGCCTGCTCTGGCTCCTGCTCCTGAGCACGCGACGTCCAGCAGCTCAGCCGCCCGTGAGCTGGAGAGTCGCTCTCTGGCCGGCAGCCCCGTGCCAGTGCCCAGCACCGCCCGGTGAGCCCTGCACAGCCCCCAGGCTGCCCCTGCCACCGCCAGGCGAGAGGGAACAGAGGTCACAGGTTGCATTTTTTTAATGTAGGTATTTTATGTGTTGTTTCCATTCTGGGATACGCGTATGTCTTTCTTAAAAGTGCTTTTAAAGAGACACCGTGAAGCGAGGGTCAACGCTTACAGCACCGATACATGGCTACCCAACGGCAACGCACGCCCGTGGGCACGTCCTCGCAAGACGGCTGGCCACTTTCAAAATGGCATCCTTGAAAATGTTCACGGTTTGTTTTCAACATCCTTTAGAAGTTGCGCGGAGCAGTGTCTGCCAGCAGAGCACAAAGGCAAGTCACGAGTACGGCGTGAAACCCAAGCAAACAGCGTAGTACAGCTCTAGAGAAAATGTAAGGCTTATGTAGTTAAAGAGTTACCAGTTTGATAAGAGCTTCTAAATGACTTGCTTCTTTTTAACCTCACAAAATCCATTTGCAGTTTTTTATAGCAGTTCTGAATGAAACATACACTGACAAACACACCTGAAAAAAGGGAATAGTCTTGATACGTGGTAATTGTTTATGCAAAATAAACTGCCACCGCCGATGTCTGGCACTAGTGTACATCTTTGTCGACAGTATTTTAGTAATGTTCCATTTTCTGTATGAATGATTATATTTGCAATTACGAGATACAAAATACCACCCAGCACCCACACCAACTTCAGCTTCCCACTCTCTCACATCACAAGATTTCTGTACTACATGAAAGCTAGTTTCAAAATTTCATGTTTGTAGTTACAGATTAAATAATATTAAACAGTATTACACTTGAAAGATTTGTTTCCAAGTAGCGAATAGATTCCCCATATTATTCTTTACTGTAAGTAGTTGTTGTTATATCTTATTCATCTGGAAAATAATTTCAAACAGCCATGAAAATAGCGGATTTCTCTCTGTTAAAATGATAGTCAGAGCCTGGGCCGCTGACATATAGTAACATGATTCACTTGGACAGTTACTGACTGCACATCCAATTCATTTCTTCTCTAGAGCACCAAGTTATTATCTGAAATGCACAAGGTGTCTGGGGGTAACATATGATCAGCCAGGGACGCTTTTGACGGCTTGAAGAGCAATCAATAAAAATTGTCTCCAGCAGTTTTGTAGAGTATGGAAGTTGGTGGTGAAATGAAGTGATGGAGATTAACTAGTGGAAGTCAATGCCCTGGTGCTGTGAACCCTGTTTTTTAATTAAAGATCCAAAGCTGCTTTTCACTTGAATAGGGTTCCCCCCCCGTACCAAATTCGGTGCTGAAGGATAACTTCCCTCCGCTCTGCGTGTGCACGGGCGCGTGTGCACCGTGTAATAGCTGCTGCCGCCTCCGCCTGCCCGGGCGCCGGTGCCGCTGCGCCCTGACAGGGCCGTTTGCCGTAGCTGGTGGCGCTGGCTCGGCTCAGCCCCGAGCAGCCCCGTTCCCCCGCCGGCGAGGGCGGCGCGTGGCCATTGCGGGCAGTCGCAGTTGCTCACTCTTTGGAAATGCATTTTAAGGATAATCTTGACAGTCATATTGACCAAATTAACATTCTTGCTCCCAGCTCCGTAACCCAGCTACACCCTTTATTGACAGCTGTTAGTTCACCCTCAACAGAGGACCTGTAAGCTACTAGTCTTATATGACAATCATTTAATTTAAGTCTCATATTTATGAGTCTGCATGCACTCTCACTGAGGTTAATGCAAGTTTTTCAATTAAGGTTAATAGTGTGGGACTGGGCTCTGTTCTCCTTGCACAGAATGACATTTGGTTTGTGAGTAAGCGCGTTGTGCAAAGGCTGCTGGGTCTTTATTGCTTAGCTGCACGGCAAGGGGGTGTTCGTATCGCTGAAATGGGTCGTGGCAATGTCAGTGGAGGCACCTGTCTGCGCCCAGCGAGCCAGGGACAGCCCCAGCCTGCCAGCCCTTGGGAAATCCATTTGCTATTTTAGCATTTCTTAGTGGAGTGGTTTTTAAAACACTCTGTTAATTTTCTTCCATTAAACGCAGTACAAAGCTATATGTTTTTGATGGTGACATAGTAATAAACACTTAAGGACTTGTTTACAAAGAAATAGTTATTGTTTGCTAAATAGTTTTAATGGAAAACAGCAAAGCTCCCTGCTGGGGTTTAGTACAGGACCGCTATGAATGCAGGGTGGGCAGTCCCGAAGCAGCATGCTCTTTGCTTCTCATGTACCCATTACTTAAGCACAGAAAAGGTTTTTGTAACAGCTCCAGTGCCCAAATATCAGATGATTGCATGCTTTAAAGCTAATCTTTCCTCCCATCTATTCAAGCGTCTTTCTGATCAGTGCCATGTTTAATATTTGAATTTCTGTGGATGGCATCTTTCAAGCTCGCCTGGTGAGGCATACAAACAGTATGTATGCACGTCAGCTCCCGCAACAGATGCTACTTTAACCGATCCCTTCCCAGCAGGGTGAGGACTAGAGCATCTCCAGGAGAAGACCCGAGATCCAGCCCCTGCGAGCTGTGCCTGGCCTGGCTCCTGCAGCAGGCACCAGCCCACGCAGCCCTGCGGCTTTGGCAGCTACCGGTCTTTAGCAGAGCCACGGGCTGGCTGGTGCCTGTTGCCCGATTTGGGGGCAAACTAAAGCAGGGGATGTGCCCCCGGTTCCCAGGGCTGGGAGGGGGTCACCCCCCCAGTTTGAGCTGCCGCCGGCTGTGCCTGTCCCTTCTGTCCCATCTCTGCACGGGTGCTGGCACAGGTCTGCACGGTGCTGGGCTGCCTGCTCCTGGTGTCGGCCCACCCGCCTGCACGGTGCCACAGCATATTATCCCCAGATGACTGCTGGGGTTTTGGGTCATTACAGAATCCAGCCATTTTGGTCCAGCAAAGATGTTTACAGACACTGTATAAGGTAAATGGCAGAAGAGAAAAGGTGAATTATGGTTTGAATGTAGCAGCTCATGGAGGCAAAGCAGGCAGCCTGGGTCCCTACGCCACTCCTCTTGTGCCAAAACCCTAACAGGGATGAAAAAGCTGCACTTAAGGAAATCTCTCCTGGTTCCAATAAGTGAACAGGAGCCCGGGCTGCCCCTGAGGACCATGAAGCCTGTGGGACCGTTCTTCACCACTCCCCTGAATACCGTCCCTACGCAGACTGCACCGACTGCCCGCTCTGCACGCACCCGCCCAGGGCCAGAGCACCCTCAGCTTTAGCCTGGAGACATCAGGGGGTGTTTTGCATCAGAGCATCCCAACACCCTCCCTACTGACATGAGGGATCACGCAGCTGCAGTGACTTCTCCACAGAACCGCTCAAAGCCGGGGCTCACCCCGGGCAGGCAGCTGGCCCCGGGGCCCCGGCTTCCCCTGCCCCAACAGCCTGGGAGGGAAGGCAGAAAAGAAATAGGTTTTGAAAATGAAATTAAAAGAAAGAAATCGTTTTAGCCATGACCCCAGCGTAAACATTATCAGGGCCACCTGCAGCCAGCAGCAGCATCCCCATGGGCCAGATCCCGGCTGAAACTGCCTGGGCGCTGCAGCCCAGACACGCAGAAGCAGCAGACGATGAAAGCCCCCACGAGCGAAGGAGAGTGAGCGCGGGAGCTGCTCAGCTGCAGAGCTGCCTCCGAGCAAGCGCTGCCGCTTTGGCCGGAGCAGGGAGGGCGGCTGCTGGTCCTGCCGAAGGATTTACAGGCCCACGTGCCGCAGCAAGCCCCGCGACGGGCAGGCGGGTGGCGAGGGGGATGCGCAGCCCCTCGGTGTCACAGCCCGGCCCTACTGCGAGGCACCTGCAGCAGCAGCTTTGCCAGGCAGCATTAACCCCCCATTTCACGTGCTTACTGTAATCCTCCAGTAAGGGCTGGCTGCATGGGCTTGAACTATACCGCTTGGTTTAATAAGAAATGTATAAAAATAATAAAAATGGAAACTCATGGATATTATTTGTCAAGTGTGTGCCTAGCAACTCCCTGTTATTTCACATATCGTTCTAGTGGGAACATAAGTAAAACACATTAGCAGTAATTTAAAGTTGCTATGTGCATTGATTATTTATACCCTTACATAAAACTCCAGTCTCTCTGTGCAGCACACCAGCCTTGATAAACTGTGTATGTTAAATCACAATCTCCGAATATGTGGACAGAATCTCCAGGCGAATATTGTAGGTTTTTTTAATATATATATAGAGAGATAGATCCACTCTTTGGTAGTGACTTGTTTGGTTCAAGTGCATCTCTAAATCACACTATACATATAAATAATAAATAAGGGAGGCTCATATCCTTAATATTATTCTCATGTCTTATTAAACTAATATTTCAAGAAACTTTTATTTTTCCTTTAGTTGCAGGTCACCGCTAAAGTTAGAAAAAAAAAATTACAATCCAGCTCTGATGCTTCACAGGAAGAATGCAAGAGTCCCCGGTAAAGCACAGGCATGAATGATTATTCTAATTGCCTGGAGATGCCTTCTGAGAGATGGAATAATTAAGCGGTGAGATGATTGAGACCTTCGGCACCTTTGTCTGTGTTCCCCCTCAGGCCCCCCCTCCCAGGCACGGAGAAGAAAAGGACCATTTTCTGAAAGCATGTTTTATTTTTCACTTCATCACTATGAACATTTTATTTGATTTCTTGCCATGAAAATCTTTCACTGCATCTGGGCGATTTCTTATGGCCCTTTGTGCACAGCTTTCCTTCAGCAGAGGGGGAGCAGCGCCGCCGATAAGGCTTAGGGATCCGGGCAGAGCCGGGGTGACTGACGGGCAGGCGAGCGGCCTTGCTAACGCCTCTGGGAAAGCCAGGCTGTCTGCACGGCTGCCGGCATGGCCTGTGCCTGCCTGTGCACGTGTGTGCATTGCAGCGTGTGCCCGGGCTGCACGCGTGGGTCCCTGCACGCAGAGGTGTGTGCCCTCGCTCCTGCTGCGTGTGTTTGCCTGGACCTGCTGCAAACCCGGCTGCGCGCGGCTGCGGCTCCCTCTGCGCAGGCACCCACCGAACGCTGTCAGTGCCCTCGCCTGCGCACGCGGGCCGGCTGCTCGCAGCGTGCAAGTGCACGGCAGCCGTCACCCGCCTTTGGGTGGCACGCGGTCTCTGGCTCGCCTTTCTGCACAGAACTGCAGGTTATTGATTGCTGATCTCTGAAGCCCCACGCTATGTTTGCATAGCACCGTCGGCTTGGCAGTGACTACGATGCCGTGGATAAGCTGACAGCATCACTGAGGAAACTGAAATGGCAAATCTTCAGGCCACGGTTTTCAAAGAGCCCCCGGGGCTGCGTGTGTACGGCGGCAGCACCGCAGGGCTATCGCCGTGTCAGGGGAATCGCTGGGAAGCGTGCAGCCAGTCAGGCACAGCGTGCCAGGAGCGGGAGTGAAAACACCTGCAGGACTCAGAAGGTGATTTCTTGGCTCTGTGAGGCAGCTGGGGAGGCAGCCGACGGTGCTCAGCTGCGGCCGAGTCGGCGGCAGCCATGGTGTTTGCTCGGGAGGTGATGCACGAGCACGCCCGCAGGGATGGGCACGGCTCTGCCAGTCAAACCAGGAGTAAACATAATGCATCAAAATTTACTGGGAATTAACACCCCAAACATCTGCTGGAGCGGGGGTAGTTTGGCAGGTGACTGTCACCAGGGGATCCCGCGACGGAGGAGCCTGGCATGGCCGTGGGTGAGTCGGGTCTGGGGCTCAGCAGGTCCTGTGCCGGTCGTGGCTGGGCCCTGCTGGGTGCAGCGCTCAGAAGGGCTTCACAAACCCCATCACCGACTTGGTGTTGGCTTCCATCTGTTTATGTCTCCGTGGCAAGGCCAGGTTTGCAGGGAAAGGTAAAAGCTGGTGTTAAGCCAAGTGCATATATTTGGAAAAAATGTCACAGCTCTGGGGCGCGCAGGCGATGCTTCAGAGCAGGCGCGGGATGGCTTGATTCCCTCTCTGCAGGCGCCCGGTGATGCTTTGGCACGTCCCATCTCGCGGAGCCGGCGCTGATGGGGACGAGACAGGCGCTGGGTGGCACCTCGGGGGTTGTTCTGCTGCCTGGGCGCAGGCAGCGCTGGCGCAGCCGGCCCGTGCAGCGCCGGCTCTGCGGGACGGGTGGCCTCGCGCCTGGCTCCAGCACCAGGGGCTGGGGGCCGCGGCCTGGCTGAGCCCGGCAGCTCAGCCCCGCTGGGTGAGGGGCGAGGGCGGCTCCCAGCCCTCGGCCGGCCGAGCTGCCGGGGGGCTCCTGGCTGGGCCGCCTCTGTCGGGAAATGCCAGCTGGTCAGAAGCAAGATGTTTTGTAGGAACATGTCGCCTTTGACAAAAATTTGTTTTGAAAGAAAAATTGGGGATGTGGGGGGAAGTTTTCCTGATAAGGTCAAAACATTCAGCCTCAACCTTTTCAGAGCAGAACATTTAAATTTTCCACTTCAGCCTGTTTCATTTCAATTTTGTGCTAAAAATGTAAATACAATAAAAATTTGGAATTAAATCTTCAAATTTTCCTGAAGGAAGTAATTTCTGTTGAGCTAACAGTTTTGCTCCATGGAAGATTCCGGAATGGTCTCACCCCCTCCCATTCAGGAACCGGCTCCTCTTCCAGCCCAGCTTTAACTGCTCTCTCGGATGGCAAGGTCTGGCTTTCTGTTTTACACTGGTTTTTGCCTGGTGAAAGGGTCTCCTATTTCCCATGGGGCTCGCTATTTTTACTATAATGTAAGTAACAAAATTTATAATAATATATGATAATACTGTCAAGGGACATATGAGCCCCAGTTAGAACTGGACTCATCTGACAGTAAAACAGGTAGGAGCTTCCAGAAGAGACGGACGCAAACCTGGGTAGTGCTTCAGCCTCAGCTGTCTGCAGCTGGTCGGAGTGATGATACTGCAGTGCCGATAGCCATTTGCATAACCTTATAAAACGAGGTTTGTTTACTACTGTCCCCGTGCTATAATTGCAGGGTATGGGATGCTTTCCCTAGAAAGGGACACATTAGCTGCTCTGCCTTCCTGGCTCAGCCGCGTGAAGCAGCAGCGCAGCACGGTATACACAAGCGGGCACCCTAGATTGTGAGCGATTGCCGCACGTAGAAGCTGTGCGAGAGGGAGCACGCGGCTGGGGTGCGGCATCACGTCCTCGTGCGCGTGCGGTTTGGGCAGTTCAAGGGCGCAGTTTCTTCAGTGATAGGCAGTGCTGTTATCTGATAATACCTGAAATCACTTTATTAGGTGCTATATGCTGACTCTGGTGACTTATTCCAGTGCCGTCACTCCAGAGCGTGGGCATTACTGTGGGTAATTGCCTGCACCCACCACATCTGCCTCCCGAAGCAGAGGAGTGTGCAGCGTATCCGCAGTCTTTGCTGCTCCAGGCTCCGCGCTGCTCACGACCACTCCAATTAAAAATCTCCATCCATTACGGAACCTTCAAAACTCTCCATTAAATCTAAAAAGTTTCTATACTTAGCAGACACAGCTGATTCTGATGTTCCCAGGATGAAAACCATTAACCCCATCAGTGCTGCTGTGCTGCAGCTGGACTGCGGACCACCGTGCCAGGCCAGCTCGGCTCCTCCTTGTCCCGCCGAGCGCCGTGGTCCCGTGTTCACCGAAGAACGCTCCTGTTGGGGCGGAGCAGCATCCTTCAGGTTGACAAGCAGAAGGAGCCTGAGGACATTGCTCAAATGCCTCTGACACAGAAATCCTCTCCCAAGTCAAAAGCTACAGTGAACACATGGAGCAGACGAACACGGCTAATCCGGTGCGTGAACAAACCACAGCATCTGGCTCCAAAAGCCCATGGGGCCAGCGGCCAAGGTGCCAAGCGCTCGGGTTCTGTTCCAAAGCGGCACACAGCTATTGCACCACGCGGGAGCTGTGGCCAGGGCACGGGGAACTCGCTGCCAGCGAGCGGGAGAGCAGCAGCCACGACTAAAGGAGAAAAGGCTTGGCATGGGAGGAGGGCAAAGTCTGGCGGCTGCTCTCTGCCCGGCGGGGGTTTGGAGCACCGTTGCCCTGGGTGCTGCCCAGACATGGAGTGGTGACCCTGAGGCTCAGGCTGACACGGGGCCACCACAGCAGCTGGGGACGGTGTGTGGCAGGGTGGGCACCGCGGCCAGGGATGGCCGGTGGGCGGGAGGTAAGCAGTGCCTCAGGGAAGGAAGGGGGACAGAGCTGGTGCGAGCCCTGGGCAGTGCCAGGACCCCCACAGCTCAGCTTGCCGTCTCAGTGCAGAGGCTGCCGGATTATCAGCAGTTTGCATGTGAAAAGGGTCTTACAATTTTGTTCTAGGTAATAACAAGTTGCTTCCCTGGCGGGGTTCCCCAAGGGTGTAGGAGTCGCCTCTCCTGCTCCTCTGTGAGGTTCCACACCCACAAATCTTGGTGCAGGGCGGACGCTGCCCAGAGCCCCTGCGTGGGGAGCCCGGGGCGAGCGGGGAGCTGGGGGCTCGGGGCGCCGGTGGGGTCAGTCCACTGCGCTGCTCGGAGCCCCTCGTGCTGATCCCCCTCCAGCACAGCCGCCTGGTCCGCAGGTCGTCGCTGGCTCGAGCAGGAAAGGAATCGCGCGTTTGAAGCATTTAGTGCTGCTTTTTGCACGGCTGCGGTTGCCGCCACGCTGGCTGCGAGTGCCGGGCTCCACGGGTGTTGTCCCCCTCCCCTAGCCTGGCACGGCTGTCGGCGCAGTGACATGAGAACAATACTTTATGTAAATAACTTCCAAGCGGAGTTACTCATTATTAATGCAGACAGTTCTGAAGGCGAAAGCAAACAGCATTTGGCAGCAAGAACTTTTAACGAGAATGTCATTAAGGAATTCAGACTGCGAACCACAAAGTGATTCCTGGTGCACCCAGCTGACTTCTCTGCCTTCCCGTTTCTTTCCTGTCCACTAAACATAAAAATGTCATTTGTTTTTATAACCCCAGAATCCAGGCTTTCTCTCTCTCCTTTTATTAACCAATTTATTAGCAGGACAAGAGCAGCCAGCTGGAGTTGGAGGGCAGTGCCCTATGAACCCTTTTTTTGCAATCGCCCTAATTATTTATTGCTATCAGACATCAGTGTTTCTATAAATTAAACCTTCTCTTCCCAAAGCTGCCCCGTGGGTTTAAATCAATACTGTGCATCTCACATAATACACGATTATTAATAAGCAATGGTTTGAGATCATTCTGCATAACATTACTTCTTAGTCTGGCGTGTGCTGGAACGAGGGGGGTGGGAGGAGGCAGAGCAAGCCCCGGCGTGGGGGAACGCGCCGCTGCCCACGGGCTGCTGAGGCCTCGGGAGCCGCCTCAGCCCGAAAACCAAGGTAAAACCTGGGATTTGAAATGGTCAGAGAGCAGCGGTTCTGGTCTATGGAACGAACATACTGGCACTTCAAAATGCATTTTCCTCTTGAATTGGAATAGAACTTTAATATTCAACATAGAATAGGAAAAAAACCCCAAACCTTAATTTAGAAGCATCTGCGCTGCCTTCTTGATAATATCAAATTGTTTCATTATGTATAAAAATATATTATCAAATACAACATGCTATATATTATAAAGCTAAATATTTAATATTATATGCAATTTTAAGCAAAAGTAGTTTAAGTAAGAACAGCGAATGTATTTATTTTTAATACTTTACCTTATCAAATAAAAAATTTCAACCAAATATAAAAAGGAAAAAAATTGTTTGATCTTTCTCCCATCAATGGTGTCATCAAAACTGACATCCCCGCGAGTATTTCCATTTCAATGAAAATGCTTTCCTTGATGGAAAACTGCTCTCCTTAAAAAAAAAAAAAAAAAAAAAAAAAAAAAAGTGCTGCTGCCCTCTGCTTTGCTGCCTGCCTGCCCAGCGCCCAGCTGGGTGAGGGTGCGATGCTCAGCGTCCCGCCTTCGGCGAGGTCCTGCCTCAGTCGGCCCAGGCTTTGGCCGGCACAGTGGCATTTAATGGGAACTTCTGTGCCGTTATTTGCACTGAAGGCAGAATCATTTCTCCCCGCGGGGATCCGCAGGGACAGCGAGCGTGGGCAGGCAGCACGGGGGGGACGGGGCGGCCCGGGAGGCGGCGCGCGGCCCGTGCAGAGCGGGGGGCCCCGGGGCCCCGGTGTCCCCAGGCCTGCGGGGCCCTGGCCCGGCACTGGCAGCAGGAACCTGTGCCTGCTCCTGCTTCTTCCTCCTTTGCTGCTTTTAGATTTAATCGTTCGTGTGATAAACATAAATACCGTTTCGGTGTCATTACCGGCTGGGACGTGGCTCAAACACTGGCACTAAAGGAGGGTTTAGCTGTGCGGGTATTAGCCGTAAGTGTACGGTCATATGTCACCGCTTCTGCTTGTTGCTGATTGCAACTTCCCTGGGCGCGGGATGGCCCCGGTTTCCCTCCCTCCCTGCTGTGAATCATCCCAGGGTTTGCTTTGCCTCTCCCCTGGAAGGGCTGGTTTTGCCTTTGCCTCCCATCTACTCATCTGGCTTCTCACAGAGAAAGATCTAGATGCAAGATATTTTAAGCAATCATGTAGATGAGCTGTAGAAAATGAAAAATCCTCAAAGCTGGCTGTTTCTGTATCGTCAGGTTAAAATCTGCAAGGCTGTCGCGCGCGTTCCTGCTCGTGCTGTTCTGGTGGTCACCCCATGGGCCCCAAACGCCCCCCGCCTGCAAACGATGCCGGCCCGGAGCCTCTAGAGCTGCCCCGGGATCTTCGTAAAATTACAGACACGTTACGCGCGGGACTGTCGCGAGGGCCAGTCCGGCTTTCAAAAGGAAAGGCGTCGTGTCCAACAAGACCTCCTCGGTGTCAGGGGTCTCTGGGTGTCGTTGTCATGCCTCCCTCTTGGGATGGCGGCCTGGGGCGCTTCGGCCGGGGCGCTTCCGTTACCGCCTGTGGCCCCCAAACTTTGGGCCGGGATTTCCGCGGGGGCGGGGGGCGGCTCTCCCGAGCGGCGCGGGGCCGGGGCCGGGGCCGGGGCCGGGGCGCGGAGCGGCGGGCGGCAGCGCACGGCACCGGGCGGCCCCCGCGGAGCGCTGCAGCCCGGCGGCCCCCGCGCCGCTCTCCGCCACTTTCACCTTTCAGCGCCGCGGCCTCGCGAACGCCCCGAGCCGCGCGCACGGGGCTGCCCGGGCCCCGCGCCCGGCCCGGCGGGGGGAGCGGAGCCCGGCGGGGGGAGCGGAGCCCGGCGGGGGGGGGGCGGGGGGAGCGGAGCCCGGCGGGGGGAGCGGAGCCCGGCGGGGGGGGGGCGGGGGGAGCGGAGCCCGGCGGGGGGAGCGGAGCCCGGCGGGGGGGGGGGCGGGGGGAGCGGAGCCCGGCGGGGGGAGCGGAGCCCCGCGGGGGGGGGGAGCGGGGGGAGCGGAGCCCGGCGGGGGGGGGGGCGGGGGGAGCGGAGCCCGGCGGCGGGGGGGGGGGGGGCGGTCCCCGGGGGCCGCGGCCCCGCAGCACCGGACGCGCCGCGGCCGCCCACAGCGCCACCTGGTGGGCGCTGCCCGCCACGCGCGGCGCGGGGACGCGGGAGGGCGCGGGGGGCGCGGGGACGCGGGGACGCGGGGCACGCATCGCCGGCAGCACAGCGCCCGGGGCACCCGGGAGACGCCGCACGTGGGACACCGCACACAGGGACGCGCTGCACGGTGCGGTTCCTTCTTTTCCGCCTTTTCACATCTTCCGCCGTCCCCCGCCCCCCCCTCCGTGCTTTGCTTTCTCTTCTCTCTCCAGTCGAGATTGATTACCGGGTCGGTTCTTCCAGGGGGCTGCAGGCTCTGCCCAGCCATCGCTTGGGCTGCTGCCAGCCTTCCATTGCGGCCGTCCTGCAGACCCCATCTGTGGCAGGCTGAGAACGCAGAGAAAAGCGCCCCTTTGAAACACTCGGAGATTTTGCCCCTGAAATGAATTGCGCAGTCGTTTCAAGGACATCTTCGGGAGTCACAAATATTAGCATAAGTGCTACATGCAAATAGAAAAGGAGCCTCTACAGCTCTGCTGCAAGAGTTGTTCTCTCCGGCACAATGCGCGGCACGATCACTGTTTGGGAACAGCCCTGCATTCACAGAGCAGTTGAAAAAAACAACTTTTGCTTGTTAAAAATAATTATATCTTGTCAAGTACGGTGGCATCTGCAAAATATCTGTTAATCTAAATTATATGATACTTAAAGAGCAGAACTAGAAGCTGTACTGATGGTATTTTTTTTCTCACACTTTTAGAAATGGAATTAACACGTTCATACAGCCTGTGCTCCACGCAGGAAGGAGCTGCGGGAGCTATAGGAGCCAACCTGTCCTGGGGGTTGGTACAGCCCCGCTCCCCGTGTGACGCCTGCCCTTGCTCAAAGCATCACCTTAAGAAATGCCGCGTTGCCACTGAGCAGCCCAGGCCACGGGGTCCGTGGTCGTGGCCTTTGCAAGCAACGGGGCCCAGCCGTGGCCGTGGCTGGGGCAGAGCTCCCCCGCGCCGGGCTGCCCCCCCCACCGCCCCAGCCCGTGCTGCCGGCTCGGGGCTCTGCCGGGGGAACCGCCACAGGTCCCGCAGGAAAATGCCCGGCCCCGCGATCCCGAAGCGCCTCTTGGCTTGGGGCCCTCCCCAGGCTGGTGGGGCTGTATTTGTTCATCCTTGACAGACTTGGGAGTTTAAATCTGAGTCTCTTGATTTTTGCAGACCGAGTAAGCGTGGGCAATGGCAAAATGTATTCCGCCTCCTTTCTGCTGTGCAGCAAACACTGTTCCCTGTCCAGGACTTCTGGGGCACTGCCTGTGCATCTGCTGGTGAGCGTCTAAATATCAAGGAGGGCTCCAGACATGAGAAGAATCCTTCAGGGAGCCCCAGCTCTCTCCCCTTCTGCTTCTGCTGATTGGGGAGAGGCACGGTATGTGCGAAGTCAGGGTGCCTGGAACATAAGGGCTCTGGCGATAGCAGGAATGGATGAAAATACCTGGTGCTACATCATGAGTCCTGATGAGCTCGTGCACACGTGCCAGGGAAGCGGAAGCTGGGAAGGACCAAAGAGAGGAATGTGGTGACAAGCAGATTAAAAACACAAAGCCGCCCGAGCCACGTACAGCCACTGGGACTGCGCTGCAAAGAGCAAGCGCTGCTGCCCCGAGCAGGCTGCAGCTGATTACCAGCGACACATCCCAGGCTGCCTCCACAGCAGCACAATGAGACCTGGCACGGCCACCAGCCTCCTGGCACCTCTGCTCTCCGGCTCTATCTGCACTCGCACATCTGTGCCGCCGCCGCTGCGTGCCAGCCGGGGGGAGAGCCAGCCCTGCCGTCGAGCAACATCCGCAGCCATCGTCCTCCCAGGCTCCTGCTACGCACAACACGCTGCTTAGCAGCTGAGGCCAAAAGCTTTTCCCAGTCTGAGAGGATGGGAGAGCTTTCAGAGCGCGCTATGCCTGGATGCGCCCCATCCTAGTGCGCAGGCAGGGGCTGTGCTGCGGCGCCCGCGTGGGCTGGAGTCAGAGCGAGCTGTGGGCAGGGGGAGCGGGGCTTTGGCTCCAGCACGCTGCTCATTATCAAAACCTGTGAGACATTTGTTAGCTCGTTAGCACTCCCGCGCTGGACGGCTGCTCATGGGCTGGCGCGAGGGCGCAGGCGTGCAGCGGTGGCACTCCGGCGGCGTGGGCTGCTCCGAGTGCGGCAGTGCCGGGCACCTGGAGCTGAGGGCACTCATCCGCTCCCGGTGCTCCTGGTGCAGCAGCCCGGAGATGAGCCTGCGCTCTCCCGACTTTGTGGTCATTGTTCACCAAGGAGCAGAAAGCGGAGCCAGCTGCTCCCTCCTTATGCGCTGGAGATGTCTGAGGGAGGTGTGGGATTTGGGTCCATCCTTTGAGGATGCTCACTAGGAGCAAGAGACACTGCAGACGCTGAGGAGAGCCCTTGCCTAAAGGACCTTGCACTCACCAGTTTTCTGTCATCCTTTTTACCACCCGTGTGCAGCCATGGGGTGTGCTGCGCTCACAATGTGAACCAAAGCGCCAGCAATGCAGAGACGCAGAAGCCAAACCTGCGGCATGGTCCAGCTCTCCGGGGCGAAGCCCTGCATGGTCAGAGGGTCGTGGAGTGCCCTTAAATTCCTTATTGATGCTCAGCTGCCACAGAGCAAACATCATGGGGAAACCTTCCTGGTGAGTGCTGGGAGCCTCCCATCGTGCCAGGGATAGCCGGGCCTCAGCTGGTCATGGCAGCACCTACAGCGGGACGACAGCCACGCCGTGCCCACAGCCAGCGGGGCAGTGCCCGGCCGCGAGGCCCCTGGCCTGAGGGCCGGCACAGCGGCTCCCCTGGCTGCTGGCACCCCGCGCTTCCTCAGCCCTGCCATCTCCCAGGCCCTACCAAGCACAAACCGCAAACCCCAGCACCTGGCACCCGTGCCCATCCCATCGCCTGCGACCGCTGGGGCAGCTCAGGGTCAGAAAGAAGCACAAAGTGCTCGTCGGAAAGCAAAAGGCATCTGGGCAGGGTGTGGGATGGGCTTGATGTTGGGCAGTGAAGGGATGGGCTGTCCATGGGATGGACATGAGTCGGGGCTGGGCAGGCAGCCCCAAGCACGATGAGACACCCTGAGCTGCCTGAGGGCGTTGGTGTCACCCGCACGTGGCTGCCCAAGGTGAGAAGAAACAGGTCCCCAAGGAACGGGCACCGATGTTGTGGCTTTGGCCGCAGCCAGGCAGCGCCGGCGGCAGCGCGGCGTCGGGCTGAGCTCTGCACAGAGCTGCCGGCAGCGAGGAGGCAGCGCTGCCCCGAGCCCTGCCACGGCCGGCGAGACGGCGGTGAGTGACAGCAAACACCGGCGCTGCACCAAGAGGCAGAGCGGGCTGTGACAAACACTCACTAGAAAATAATAAAGTGGCAAAATAATTCTGCATCGGACACACTTACCAGAGCATAAAGAGTCTGAAAAGGAGACAACATCTTGTATCATCTATCTTCCTTAAATACCCAAGCTGTGACAAAGTGGAAAGCAAAATTATGATGAATGATCGGACATATTTAGTCTGTACCTGTGCTCTTTAACTAGGCCTGGTGAAATGGGTGCTAATGAAAAGCAGAACACCTACCAAAAAGAGGAGATTTCATTGAAAACAAGTCTTTATTACAAATTGGCACTTCGTTTTCATAAAGTGCATAATGAAGGTGCATATTGTGACATAAATTAAAACAGGCAAGTGATGGGTCAGCACTGCAAAACATTACACAAAGACAAATCACCAGTGAGCCCTCGACAATGGCTGTATCTCATTTACAATTTTTCGAGTACATTTTCAGATTGTGAGGGAACACGGCTAGGTTTTGTTCATAAACGGCATGCCATCATTTATTTTACTGCCTCATTTGAATATGATGAATACTGTAGCCCTTTATTTGTTCACAACAACCAAATAATTGTAGATCCGTGGGTTTCTGGGCAATTAATCACATTTTTTTCCTCCAACAATCCACTATAAACATGACATTGAACAATAAAGTACATTAACCTCTGCTTTGCACAAAAACTTTGCTTATTTAAACACCGCAAGGGTATCGGCTCCCGTTCTCCTTCAGGATGGATCCCGACGCGCTGCCGCGCGCCCTCCCCGCCGGGCCCGTGGGACGGGGCTCGCATCCCGCCCCACGCCAGCTTCCCGGGGGACGGCAGCCCGCGGGGCCGTGCCCGTGTCACACCTACAGCACTGCCACAGCCATGCCGAGCCGCTGTCTGCCATCTCCGAGCAATGCTGAAAACGCGACGGCCCCCTTGGCTCGGCCGGGGGCTGCGCTGGGTGCGAGCGGGGCTGGCGCAGAGCCGGGCAGGCGCAGGGAGACGGCAGCTCCCCGGTGAGGTACCAGGCACCGGGTGGTTTCTGAATGGCATCTGATAAATATGGCTGCGCTCACAGCTTGGGAATCCCACAGTCACTGACAAGGAGCCGATTCCTCCTACCTGCCCAGTGGCCGAGCTGCCGCGTCCTGCTGGCAACGGGCACGTGGACGGCCATGGCAAAGCCGACCTCAGCGCCTGCTCCCGGCAGACATCCGTGTGCTTCCCTGGGAGCAGGACAGCCGCAGGGATGGCAGCCCGTTGGGGGTGCAGGGGACCGTGTGAGGCCCTTCTGCTTGTGTGATGAAGGCTCTTCCTGCAGGTCCTACGTTAGTTATGGGCAGGATCCTTTCAGTCAATTTCCTGACTCCAAAGAAGTTGGCAAAAAAGTTTGTCAGTGATTCAGACGTCTTCTTTTTACAAAAAAAAATCCCAAATTTTCCTGAAATGAGAAGGCTTTTCGGCACATGGCGGCGGCTCAGCCAGCCCGGGGAGAGCCTGAGCAGCCCTACCCCGCGGCCAGCCCGTCTCGCCCCAGGACGGCCCGGCGGGGCCGTTCCCACTGTGGCTGCTGCCAGACGAGGAGGCCCCATTGCCGTGTCAGTACGTCCAGATGTCCCCCTGTCCTGCTGGATTTCGGCTGACCCCCATCCCACCCCCGCAGCAGCATGAGGGGCTCATGGTGAGGGGGTGCTGCCTGGAACCCACCCATTCCGCCGTGTTAAACCGGAACATATTTTTCTTCCATGTTGCTGTTATTTTTAACATTTTGAAAAATCCTGTTTGTGGTTTGTGTTTTTTTTTAATCTACCACTGGGGATAGAGCCTGTCTGGAAAAAAATGGGAGTGCAGCCACTGTTAAGCCATGAAAAGCAGTGACTGGACCGTTATCTAACACTGTTGTAAGGTTACTATTTATCTAGAGCAACTGAAGTTGGCACTCACATCTGGCGCCTGGTACTTAGTGCAATTATTTATGATTTCCACCAAGATTTAAAAGCTCATCGCCGGCCTTGTAATGCAGTAACTGATTGCACTGCTAATGTAATTAAGAAAAGATTATGATGTCCACGTGGCACACCAGATGGTGGCATTCATAGCAATCGGCACACACAACTGGCAGACAACTGCACAAGGGCAGCGAGGCACAGGCAGCTGGAGCGCTTCGTTTTGTACCCTCCGCTTGCAGGCGAGGGAAGGTCTCACACCGCTCCTTGCACGGGACTGCTGCCCGACTGCTGTGCACCCTTGGACCGGGGTCCTAGTTGTGCAGCGCACCCATGCACATTTCTGCACGTGGGCTGCCCCGTTCACCCCTGCAAACACCCGCAGGGTGCAAACAGGTGCAAACACCCTGTTTGCAGGGGTGACCGGGGCAGCCCATGTGCAAGGAGATCCCTCTTGGTGGATGCATGCATCCTCTGCTCACGCATGCCCCCCTGCCCTTGCATAAGCCCACCCTCGTTACTCCTGGGAAACCACTTGGTAGGAGAAGTCTCCAGTTTGCTGCTCATTGTCGTCTCCATCTCCTGGGAAATGGCGACTCTTTCAGCTCCCCATGGTGTTGGAGGGAACGAACCTGACCTTTTCTTGAGCAAGTGTGGATGCCACCGTGATGCTACGGCTGGCCAGGGGACCCTGCGGTGGGAAGGCGTGAGCCTCCCTGCAGAGCATGCACCAGGCTGTGGCGGTCCCTACCAGTCCTCTGGCCATCCTTGCTGTGGCCATGCTACGGAGTCCTTAAAAAGAATTAAGTCACCGTGGGGTAGGGGCCAAAGGCATTTCTGCCTGTAGGAAGAGGGAGTTTGGTCCTGGGACTCCAGTGCGAACTCCTGTGCTAACTGGGACTGGCCTAAATCCGTATCACCGCACCAGATCCAGGTTTCATCCACTGTTTCTCCTGCAGGAGGGGAAGCTACAGGCAAGGCTCTAAATAAGAAAGTTTGAAAACTGCTCACCCGTTTTGTCAGCTGATGATGGGGTTTAGGGAAGATCGTGCTTCCACCTGAATGGGAGATGGCTGGCTAGCGGTGGGAGTTACCCAGGGAAAGCACCGCCACTCCGTGCACGGCTGGCCCAGCTTGTGCAGCTCGCGCCCAGGAGGTGACCGCAGGCGCTGTTCGAGAAGCTGGTTCAGAAAGCGGGCAGAGGGCAGGGGCCCGGCTGGCCTTTCACAGAGAGCTTCCCTCACATCGATCCTCCTGGGACAGACGCTCTCCTCCCGCGACGGAGCTGAATTTAACTTCTGCAAAAAGACAGTTCTGCTGCGCCGCTCCGAAGGCTCGCCTTGGCCAGGGACCCTGCCAGGCTGGGCCAGGAGCGCCTGCCTTCTCCGGGATTTTGCATTCCCCGCCAGCGGGAGAGGCTCGTCCCTGACATTGCTGGATCCATTATTCAGGATTAATGCCCATTTGCTTGTTGCACCTTCTGTTGCAGAAATAATGCTGCAGCTTTGACTTGCTTCCAGCAGGGCAATGGAGAAAGCAGAGTTAATATCGTGTCAGAGTGGAGGGAAGAGAGGAGCGTTTTTTTTCTTGGAAGCAGTAACGTATGCAAGGAGCTTGTGTCACCTAAAGCCCATTCAACATCGTGCGTCGCCTTCCTTGCTATTGCGTGTGAATTTAATAAAGTGGCTGTGACTCATTCGCTCTCGGTAGTGGAGCTGACATAAGTAAATACGCAGGCTGTAACCTCGCTGGAGATTTTATACCATCTGTATTTACAACATGAATATTTCAGCAAATTTGACATTTTGGAGACTTCTGTCTTCCAGGTTTAGTGACGACAAGTATCTGGGTCAGGAGTGCTGCAGGTTCACAAGCAGCAGCCTGTCAATAATTTAATGCTCCGAGTGCTAAGCAGCGCTAGCAGGACGCACGCCGGCACTGCAGGGTTTGTTGGCTCATTGAGCCGACACAGCTCTGAAGCAACATAAAAACAGTTTTTGATCTCTTGCTGCTGGCCTCTGCCTGGAAAGCATAAAGCAGGAGGCAACCCTGTGGCAGCGATTCTGCTAATGTCACCATAATATGGATGCTGTTTTACTGTCACTTTCAAGATGAAAACAGCAATACATGGGGCGGGATAGGAGGAGGCATTTCTCAGCCCTTCCTCCTGCTGTCCAGGTATGGGAGCTGCCTGCCGCCCGGGCCGAGGAGGGCAGCCCCCGTCGAGTGCAGGGACGTGCTGCACGGCCACGTCCGCTTTGAATCCCCGGGGGGGCTCATGCTGAGGCAGCCCCCGCGCTGGCACAAGGGCAGCGGCGCAGGCTTGCAGCCACACAAGCTCTCTCCTCCAGTCGCTGCCCAGACCTGAGCCAGCGCTGCTGGAGTGCAGCAGGGTCCTGTCCGCTGGGATTTCACAAGGTTTTGTCTCCAATTAGTTTAGGTGGTTTTTAGAGATACAGGGTGAGAGTCTCCAGTCACCTCACTGGAGAGGGTGGGCAGGGTGCCCTGAGCATGGCTGTAATTGGGGTTCCTTTGGTGGGCTGTCACAGCAACACTCAACGGCCTCTGTCCTGCTGGGAACGGGCACAAATCATCACACCTGTGGGAGATGGCAGCATTTCATGGGAAGCTCCACCCAGAGCCCAGGGCACTAATTGTCCTTAATGGCCCTGACCAGCCCCACCTGGGCCCCCCACCCATGGGCCCAGGAGCCCATTTAAGCTCAGCTCTGGGCCCTCAGCCCCTGCCTGGGCTATGCTGTAGGAGGCTCAGGCCTATGCCCCATAGACACTGTGGATCCAGCCTCTGGCTGGCTTGGGCTTGGCTTTGGTCCTGCCTTGTCCCTGTGGACCTGCCCAGCAGCCACTGGACCTGACCTGTGGGTCGGATTCCCAGCTTGGCCTCAGACCTGTCTCATCCCATGGACTTGCCGGGTGGTCTGGATGGGGGGCTGACCCTGACTGTGGCCAGCCCTGCTCGCTTTGCTCCGGTACCATGAGGAGCTCCTGGCAGGTGGGGTCCCTGCCCTGCTGTCTCAGCAGAGCCCCAGCACCTCTGCATGTGCTTGCACACGTGTGCACAAGCTTGCACAAGTGCTTGCTGTGCTGCTGCAGCTGGGAGCTCGGCTGCTGTCCCCCAGGCAGAGGGACCTGCTCCCCACCCAGCTGAGCCCTGGGAAGATGCTTGTTGGTGCCTGTTGTGGGCATCTGGGCTGGCACAGCGCCGAGGCCGATGCACCAATTCCTCTCCTTGGAGGGCAGGGTAGCAGTGACAGGAGAAACTGAGCAGCCAAGAAATTAAATATGAAACAAGTTACCTTAACAAGTCCCACAATTACCCAAGAGACAGAGGGAGGAGAGCATCCTGCAACAAGATCTTTGACAGAAAAAGAAGAAACTCTCTGAACAGGCTTTCCTGTTAAACTCAGGTGAGATTTTTTTTCTCTCTCTTATAAAACACTGTTCTTAAAATATTTACATTGAAAAAATGCACCACTTTCCATATGAAAGCTATGCTTGGCACAAGCATCCTCTTGGCTAGAAAGGAGCTGGAAGAGCCCTTCTCTTTCTAATGTCAGCTCATTATCGCGTTGTTGAGGCATATTATACACCCTGAAAGCAAAGCCACTCTGGCTCTGTGCTGAAGATCCCTTTGGTTAGCAAGAAATTGATGATTTCGGCAGCAGAGGAGCCATCCTGCTTCAGAAGTGTCTGTGCTCTCAGGATGCGCTTTGAGGGAACCGTGGGCTTGTAATTGTGGAACAAAACCCTTAAAACTTATATAGGAGTAAACTCAAAGCTGGAAAGAAAATAAATGGGATGTCAAATTATGTATTCAAAGAATGGCTTCTCATTAGTGATGCTGGGTGATCTGTAGATTCTCCCATCGCACAATACCCATCTTCTTGTACTTCCCAGCGATGCAGAAGTCTTTCTGAGGGAACTGGCTGATGTGCTTCATTTTGGTTTTATCTCCCTCCTTGTAAGGATTGTTAAGTGTGTTTTCCTAAAGGGATCCTACAGACGTGAGGTTTCAAGTATTGGTACAGCTGGGAGGACATTAAGCAGGTGCTCAGCGTGCAGCCTCTTCCCTGCCACCACTGCAGCTGCCTGTGCAGGAGGCTCTGCCTGCGGCCGCGCCATGATGGGACTCGGAACCACTTGGCAGAGTCAGCGCTTCTGCTTCAACCATTGGCACAGTGGGTTTAGGTTTTCCCATGGAGACCCCATTTCTGAGCTCATACCCCTGTTTCTGGTCCTGAGCCTCAGCTGCATAATTCATCTGGCCGCATCCTGCCCTTGCCCGAGGGTGCTGTGATGCCCTTGGGGTGGTGACCTTGTGTTTGGGGACAGCGAGGTGAGGCTGGGGAGGCTCTTGCTGTTCCTGCTGGCTCTTCATTAAGGATATTTGGATTGCAATTTTTCTCATCTCCCAGTGATATTGTAATTGTCCAGTTACGACTGACTTTGGCATCGTTATCCATACTGAGTCCTGTCAGACGGATAAGAAACTCGCTGGGGTGCTAATATGCACAAGCTGCAGTAGCCAAGGAGCCAAGCAGCAGTGTCTAATGCTGCCAGCTGGCCTGGGAATTGCGACGGAGGGAGCCGGCGTGCTCTTGCAGGAGGGGACGGGGCCCTCGGCGTTAGCCGGTGCTGCTGCGCTCCTGCACACGCCGCAATGGCGGGAAGCGGGGCAGGACGGCTTGGGGCTGGAACAAGGGCATTAATCCTCTGGCTGCAGTGGTTTAACCCATATATGAATTATTTCTTTCAGTTTAGGAGGAGTGAAGGGTGCTGGCTGTGGCCCTGCTTTGGGGAGTCTGAAGACCAGAGCTGTATTTTTGGGGTCCTTCATGGCTAAGTGGAGAAGGGGCTGCACCTAGAAAAAGCCTTGCAAAGGCAGCTGAACCGTGACCAACTTCCCAGTGCCGCCTGCCAAGTGGTCACCTATTAACTTATTCATGGGCATTCCTTCGTGCAAACACCCAGTCATCTGAAGGCTTTTGCTGCCAGCATCTTCCTGGGACAGCAGCTTTGCAGCCCTGATAGCCACCACCCATGGATTTTCCCTGTGCATATCCGCAGGGAAGGCCTTGGCAAAGAGGCAAGTAGCGTGCTGCTCAGTCCAGCTCCCTCTGTCCGGCCGGCAGCAGGGGATGGCGCAGGCCTGGGGCAGTGCTGTGGGACAGTGCCCACCCCGAGCAAGAAGGCAAGGCAAGCAGTAGTATTTCATCAGAGGAGGTCTGCAAAGAAAACATTATTTCCCCAAATGTGTTCATCATTCAAAATTACTCAAGCAAAGGTTTCCATCTCACTGTGGCTATTATTCATAATCTGAGAATCTGGATGTGTGGCTCTCCTTGGTAATTAAGCCACATGGAGTTTTTTCTGCCCTCCGTTTGGGTGGAACAGCAATTGTATCTCAGTCCTGGGACGTCTCTGCAGAACGAACAGGGCTGGTCCTGGCTGCAGGGCCTTGAAGCAGGGCTCACGAGTCCAGATTTCAGCCTTGCGCCATTAAATGGTGCCAGCTCCCCATGCACTTGGACCAGCAGCTCTCTGCAACCCGGGCAGGTCACAGGATGCTTTGGGCCCTGGTTTCGCTGCCGTGGGAGGGGGCTGGTGAAAGTCTCTCCTCCTGGGCCATCTCTTCAGATGAGGAATGCCTTGAACCTCTTTACAGGACAGGTAAGGCTGAATGCCTGCCCTGGCCAGAGCAGTCCCTGGGTGCTATGTAAATCACAATTATGGCTAGCAGTGTTGTTGTATATTGGTGTTCTGTATACCATAACTGAAATGGGGACTATAATACAAATGTGAGGGCTTACCTATACAGCATCAGTGCTATTTAGTAACAACTATGGGATAGGAAAGGAAACAGGAAATAAACCAAGAAATAGTGCCTTTTCCAGGTCACTTTCTGTTCCAGAACGGATCCCTGAAACAATGGTTCAGAGCACTTTTCTGCAAAGGCTATTTTGGTAACTTTCCAGGCATTGCTTGCTCATGTCCTGTGAGTGTGATGCTCCAGGCAGTGAATACACTTGCAAACGATATTTTCCTAAGCATGTGCATGGCAGGAATGGAGGAGTCAGCTGCCAGCCAGAGCTGGTTCCCGTGCAAGGTCCTGGAAACGCACTTGCAGGGGCCAGCAGGACATTGACCCCTGCAAGCAGGTAAGTGCCTCCCCTGCCTCCACAGCAAATGTGTTGTGGGGTATCTGATGATCCCCTTGTTAGGGAGAGGAGTCAGAGCTGCCTGCCCAGCAGCCCAGGACCTCGCTGTGCACAGCCAGCCTGGTCCCCTGCTCACCTCTGCCCGATGCCCACCAGGCTCTGAACACACCCACCTGCGGTGAGGGTGCAGGCACCATCCAGGCGTGCCTAGCCCCATGGCTGCGTGTGCCCCACGGCCATGCACGTCCCCTGGGAGGGACTTGCTCTCCCTGCAGGAGCCTGCCAGTGCAGGGACTCGACGGTGGCTTCACCGCTCCTGTTGGGGCTGTCCGACTGCAACAAGCAGACACGCGGGCTTGTTCCTTTGGGGCTGTCATTGAGTCACTGACCCCGCAGCCATGCCCTGAATTCAGGAGCTGGTTAAGCACGTGCTTGAGAATGGACACTTGGTTTTAGTGCTTTGCTGGTCTGGGGCTAAGTGAAGAGCTGATAACACTAAATACAGCATTTTCCTTTTGTATGCAGGCTCCCAAGTGAGCTGCAGCATCTCCTCAGGACTCGGTGATAGCTGCGGCAGGAGCTGCAACACAAGCACAAGACACTGAGCGTGGGTGCGAGCTGCCCGCTGTTTCCATTCTGCTGGAGGTCGACCCACCCTCGAGGTCCGAGGTGCTGCTCCTGCCCCCGGGGCACCTTGTCTGCAAGGTAGGACAGAAGTTGGAACAGAAACACTGATGAGGACGCATCACTCAGCAAGTAGGGCTGTTTGGTCTCCGTGCTGATGGCCCAGCTCGATGAGCCCTCTCTGGTGCAGGCTGGCTCCCCAGGGAAAGGGTCTGCCCCAGCGTGCTCAGTGCCTGGTGGGAGGGACCCTGCCCAGGCTCCCCCCAGCACCCTCCAGCCTGGGCTCCTCACCCCCGGGGTGCAGCCAGCACCAGCATCACCCTCAGTGGTGGTAGGGGGACGGGCGGCACCCACCTGCGCGGGGGCCTCAGCGCGGGGTTTGCCATGGTCGGGAAATTTATGAACAATTCATAAATGTGTTTTACAGACAGCTGTTAGTATGTGCTGAGCAATACTCATTCTGTCAAGGAAAACTAGTTACAGGGTTATAGCCAGGCCACTTAAATATTATGATCCATAATATATAAATAGTGGGCGAGTGCTGCTGCTGCTTTGTGCTGTAAAGAGCCCTCTGCACACTTCAGTCCTGCACTGGCTGAAGGTGTCTGCAAGCCATGTACTCACACAGACACTTGGCGCTTCTAAAGATCCCTTTCCATGCCATCCTGGGGTCACACAGCGCACCCACTAATCAAACTGCAGGCCACCAGGCTGCCACAGCTGCATTGGAGGGGAAGGTGAGGCTGGCGGCTGGGAGAGGCTTGCTGCGGGTGGGCAGCACACCTAGGAGCTGTGCCACCAGCCAAGGGCGCAGGGCCCCGGGCTGCCACTTGAGAATGGCCTGCATTGCCCCAAAACTAAGGATGCGGTGATGCTATGTGCCATTTCACTCTTCAGCTTAATTCAGAAACTGTCTTTTAACCTTGGCTGAAGTCACACGCTTCCTTGGTGTCATGGCCAGACCAAACCGAAAGGGACAGAGGAAAGTGTCAGTGCAGATGTGGTAGGGAACCAAAAGCACAGCTCAGAGGCAAGAGCTGCTGGGCTTTCAGCAAAGTATCTGCCCGGCCGTGGCGTGCCTGGTCTGGCCGGTGAGGAGCTCTGCTCGAGCTGCGGCCTGGCCTGCCAGTGGTAAAACACACCAAGGTGCATCAGACAGCCAAAAATGAGGAGGACTGCAGTAGTAAAATAGTGAGCTATTTTCCCTGCAGGAAATATTATACAGCCTTGTTGAACAAGAACAAAAGATTAAACTCAAAGTGAAATGAAATGCAAAAATGCTGTGAAACCTGGTGGGTGGTCTGGGGGTTTCTAACTACAGTGAGCTCCTGAAATATCCCTGCATCTCTTCTCAGGATCATGTCGCTGCCTGAAATGCTTTGGGGTCTCTTTATTAAAAAGCAACTCCCACGCATCCCAGTAGAAAGCAGGTGCCTACTGCAGAGCTTGCAGGTCTTTAAAAACCTTTAGAGTGGCTTGTTTGCTTTAGTCAAGAACTTGCCACTACTGTAAAACTGGGGGTTTAGCTCTACCGTTGTTGATCTTCTGCTAGGGCAGGACTGGGCCCCAGGCTCTGGATATTGCTGAAGACAGAGGGATGGAGGGTCAGTAACTCTTAGGGTTTCTGGCAAGCCCTGCCCCGGCATCGCCAGAGACAAAACCACCCTGCAGCTGTTCCAGCATGAAACGAAACTCTGGGCTGATTTTTCTCTAAAGGTGGGCACAGAAAAAATGGTACATGCAGCAGTATTTCACTGCCACACTAAATGTGGCTACAGAGAGAGATGAATTCCTGCAACACAAAGGATTTTAAACAAACAAGGGCTCAATCTTACAGTCACGATGAGGATGCAGGATCCTTTACAGTTTGTCACAGTGTTTCCCCCTGTAAACTGGGATCTTTTTTTGATGGTGATGCCTGACCAGTGGTTGCCAGGAATTTCTGCTCCCCCCGGGAGTGAGGGACCGTGCAGGTGAGGCAGAGCCGGGCCAGCGCCCGCTGCGCTAGCCAGCAGTGCTGCACATCCCCACCCTGGCACCAGTGCACCCTTCCAGCAAAGCCGTGCTGCTGTGGCCAGAGTGGGGTAACACAGACGGAGCAAGCCGTGCACTGCTAACAAACCCGCCTAACACCCACATTCATTTGGAACAATGTTCTGGAGGATGCAAATTTTGGCATTTGTCCACTCAAGTATGAGTGAGCCATGTTCGTTCAGCCACAAATCCAGCGTCGTAGCCAAGGCTGACTTAAATTCCTGCTATTCAATGTCCTGAAAACAAGACATTGGTCTGAACTGGACAGCATGTATATGACTGCAGAACTCGTGAGAAAAGACATGCTCTGAATAAACAGAAGTAAATAAATGCATTTTGAAAAACATTTATGTAAAAAATTCAGAGGAAAACATTACACTTGCAAATACTTATGCTTTTGAGTAACTTTACACTGGTAGATGAACCAACTCCAGTATAGTTATTCATGTACCTAATACCGAGTGTGCAAGTAGCTACTAGAGAGCACCCAGAGGAGAGCCACGAAGATGGTGAAGGGTTTAGAGGGGAAGCCATACGAGGAGCGGCTGAAGTCACTTGGTCTGTTCAGCCTGGAGAAGAGGAGACTGAGGGGAGACCTCATCGCGGTCTGCAGCTTCCTCACAAGGGGAAGAGGAGGGGCAGGCGCTGATCTCTTCTCCCTGACGACCAACGATGAGACCCGAGGGAACGGCAGGAAGATCTGCCAGGGGAGGTTTAGGTTGGGCATTAGGAAAAGGTTCTTCACCCAGAGGGTGGTGGAGCACTGGGACAGGCTCCCCCGGGAGGGAGTCACAGTGCCAAGCCTGACAACATGCACGAAGCATTTGGACAACGCCCTCAGACACATGGTGTGAATTTTGGGGTTGTTCTATGCAGGGACAGGAGTGGGACTCGATGACCCTTGTGGGTCCCTTCCAACTCAGGACATTCTATGATTCTGTGAAGTATTTGCTGATTCAGAGCCTGTGCTTATGCTCTGTGAAAGAGCACAGTGGTGCCTTTCCCCAGCCTCCGAGCTCTGCCAAGGTTTAAAGGTCTCCATAGGCAGAAGCGCCGCGCTCGCCCCGAGCTGTGCAGCCTCCCCAGCTGCAGCAGTGGCGTTCGCTCTTTTCGGGTAGCTTCTCCAAGAGTAAAACTGAAGCAGCAGCTAAACTGTGCTGGAAAGTGACCGTCTTTTTGGAACAAATGTTATTGCAGATCATGCCACAGACATGTTGGGATATATCTTTGCAGTGTATTTTAGAATATTTCGTGGATACTAAGCAGCAATTAGAGTCTTCCTTTGGAATCAATTCATTTCCTACCGCCGTGGAAGCAGGGAGGATCTTATTGAAACTCCAGGATTTTTAATATTATTACACTAAAGACTCTCTCAGTATCAGCATCTCCGTGGGGGAGCATTAGCACACTGTAATGTGTAACAACTTCTCCAGTTCAGGAAATCTTGTTGTATTTGTAATAGGGCATTTGGGGCATATATTATGTATGGGACATATATTTCTCATTTCCACCAGGCATCATCTTTCCTTCTCTCTAAATTACTCTCCAAATCAAAAAAAAACGCATTGTATTCCTTATCGCTCAAAAAATATATATATTTTTAATCTTTGGACCCAGAAGCCACTACCAGCCATCAGGGCTGTATGCAGCAGAAGCCAGAAAGCTTTGGTCAGACAGTGAGGTAACAGAGCCGTAGTTGAGTACCCCGTTATTACCATGGTTTGGCAAGCACCAGTCTAACATGCTTTACTGGAGAGAAGCACCAGCCAGGACAGGAGGAAGGTTTGCTCCCAGCGCAGGGCTGTATCCAGGAGTAAGTGGGACACCAGGATTCTGCTGTTGCAGAACACTTTGCTTTACGGGCAGGAATACAAAACCACTAATGTGTATGTTGCTTTTCAGGCAAGCCTCTCAAACACAAACTAATTAAAGTCCATAGCATTTCTGTTGGTAGTAAGGCTGACCACACCAGGATGAAGAGCAAGGAGCTGGAACAATCCTGAGGATCAAACCCAAGAACTCCCCTGGTCCTCAGCTGCAGCCAGCTCTGCACCCACCTCAACAACTAGAGACCAGCCACAGCTGGGCCTCTGGGAAACTCCTGGGCAGCCAAGCTCCTGCCTACCTCAGTGAGAGCCAGATAGGTGCAAAGACAGCCTGGAGATTCCCATGGAAGAAAAGAGAAGGGCTGTTTGCTCAACCGGTCCTGCTCAGTTCAGTCTGGCTACGGGGATGTACATAGAGAGTCCAAATAGGACGGAAGAAGCAAATGGTTATCCAAGTGGGAAAAGAATAGGCTGGACAGAGCTCCTCAAAAGATGACCAAATCTGAGCAAAAACAAAACGGGAGAGGGGAAAAAATCAGGACTATTTGGGAATTACTGGTGTAGTTGAAGGCAGAATATCAGACAAGGAATCACCCTGTAACAACAGAGATGGATCATCCATTAAATGGGCCGCCCTGCAGCTGGTACCTGATTTTGTCAGGGCAAAAGAGAAGTGGGAGGAAATTTGGGTGACATCATCTGAGTGAGATCTTTCTTCTCTTACAAGTCACAGGGGCCGCATTCCCAGCACAAAGGAAACCATGGCTCCAAGCAGGTAGCATGTCATGGAAAACAGCTGGCGGAAACCAGCTCTAGGAAGGCCCTGGGAGACCATCCTGCCTGGTCCCTGCCCTGAGGGAATGAGTGATGTCTGGTGAGTGCTTTTAGGAGGGCTTTCAACTTGGCCAGTGATAAAAACTCTCCAAGCTGTGCTTCACTGTCTTTGCTGTTGCAAAGTTTTTCACCGTACCTTTGCAGAATCTCTTGCTGCGCTTCACACCCACCACTTCTTAGTCTAGCCACAAAGGACGGGAGAACAGGTTACTGCCCTCCCCTTTAATTCACCTACAAATGAACAAGTTTTCCTCCCTCCTTTACTTCATTTTTCACCCCAGGATTTTTTCTTTTTCTTTAGATTAGCAGCTCTGACTCTTTAAGTCTTGCATCAAAGGCCATTGATGTCAACCCTTTCACCAATCCTGCTGCTCTCCAGATTATCGTTAATGACCTTCCTTGAGGTAAGGTGCTCAAAACCAAATGCAGGACAGCTGCAGGATTAGTTCACATGATTATGGATGCAGGCCATGCTGCTGTTCCAGGTTATGCTGCGATCATCTGCTAATTTAATAAGTGTGTTCTCAATTTCTTCGCTGGCATGTGATAGTATTGAGCAGAACCAGACCTGTGCGGACCCTCAGGTCAGGATGTCTTCCGAGCTGTGAGCGGATGGCTAACGGCTGTGGTTACCCGACCAGCCTGGCAAACCCTGACCTCTTGGACCATATTTGCTTAGTTTGTTTTTCAGGCCATGGTGAAAGAGAACATCAAATATTTTACTGAAGTCAAGGTAGCTCCTAAAGCTGCTTATCCCTTAACCACAGGGACTGTTTTCTCAAGAAAAACACTCGCTTGGTTTGACACAATTTGCCCTTCATCAGTCCACAGCAGCTGTTGCCCATCTCCTAGACGTAGTTTGTTTCAGAACTAAGACTGAGGTTGCATTGACCAAATCACTATTATTCAGCTCTTCTCCCACTGGGCATCGTCCATCTCCCAAAGGCTCAAGGACCACAGCTCGTGGCTGGGGCAGCCACCAGCCAGGAGATGCTGTTGAGAAGTTTCCACCCCAGCGGAGGTCAGCAGAGGAGTCCTTTTCTCTGTGAAGCCGGGTTTTTGTGGCACGGGGCAGGCAGGAGCTGGCCTCCGAGCCCTGGCTCTGCGGGAACGCAGGAGGGACGCGGCGGAGGGGCAGAGCCCCGCTACCCGGGGGCGGGGGGCCGCGGAGCCCCGGGGCGCGCCCGCCGTGGGTGGGGCCGGGGCCGGGGCCGGACAGCGGCGCGCCGTGCCGGGACAGCCCAGCGCCGCGCCGGCCTGCGGGGCCGGTTCCGCCTTGGGCCGTGCCCGGGCGGCGGCGGCGGGAGGCAGCGCTGGGCGGCCGCCGCGGTGAGTGCCCCGCGGGACGGGACGGGGCGGCCCGCGGGGGTCGGGGCGGCGGTGCCGCGGCGGCCGGTGCGGGGCGGGCTCTGGGCCCTGCGCGCCGCGGTCCGGCCGCGGGTGGGCGCGGAGCGGCCGGGGCGGGGGCCTGCGCGGCGGCGGGAGCCCGAGCTGCGCTGCGCTGCTGCGGCCGCGGCCCCGCCGCTCCCCGGGGCCCGGCACGCCGCGCTCCGCCGGGTGAGGCTCCGCGCGGGGCCGGGCCGCGGCCTGCCCGCCGCTCCCCGCCCCGCTCCGCTCCGCCCGGGCCCGCAGGCCGCTCCCCCGCCGCCGCCGCCGCTCCTCCCGCCGGGCCGCGCCGCGCCGGCCCCGCCGGGCGATGAGGAGCTGCTTCTGCCTGCGACGGGGGAGCCGCGACCCGCCGCCCGCCGCACGGGCAACAGTTAAGTGTCCCCGCCGCCGCCGCGGCCCCTCGCCGCGGCCCGGCCCGGCGCGGCCGCCGCGCTCCGGGGCGAGGGGCCGGGCCCGGCGGGCGCTCGGGGCTGCTGCGGGGCGGCCGGCGGGGGCGGCGCGTCCGAGAGCGGGGCCCGGCCCGGCGGAGGGGGCGCTCCCAGGGCCGGGGCGCCGCGGCCCCGGGCGAGGCGGGCGGCCCCCGGGCCCGGTCTGCGGGCCGGGGCAGAGCCCGCCCGGGCCCCCCGGGGTGCCTGCGGCGGAGGGGCCGGCGGGAGCGCCCCGGGCTCGGGCCCGGCCCTGCCGGGGCCGTGCGCGGCGGGGAGGCCGCGCCTTCGCAGCGCTGCCAGCCCGGCCTGCGAGCGGCCGAGCTCTGGGCCGGCCCTGAGCTCCCTGCTGTTCTCCGAGGGAGCTCAAAGGGCTCTGCCGGGGCTGGCGGTCCGCTGTGGGAACAGCTCCCGATCCGCGGGGGCCAAAGCCCTGGTGACCTTGGCCTGCTCAGGAGTTTACTGCAAATGTTATTAGTGACTGGTTAGAGAAGACCATGCGAAACATGGGGGTTTCTTTTGTTGTCTTTTGCTGCAGGTGTTTACAGCGTGGGTTTACTTGACTGCCCGTTTTTCTCGCCTGTTTTCAGGTTTCTGCGTATCTGGAGGTGATAATGTGGGCTCTCTCCCTACAGTACTGGCTGGAGCAGTGCTACTGAGCGGCCTGTGTTTTATGCGCTCACCTCTTGTATTACCGAGGCTTGTGAGCTTTCACTGTGGTTTCTGGAGAGGTTCGCAAAGATCCACCAAGCTCCAGTATTTTCTGCGCTTTCCCTGAGCTGGGGCATTCACAGCTTGGTCACGGTAATGCAAGCAGAGTCTTTCAGCTGCAACAAGACAGGCCGGGCTTCAGCAGGTGTTCAGCTGGTCGGGCTGAAACCTGGGCATCTGCATCTTGTGTTTTATTTTCACTGCATGAGAACATGCTAGTGTATACCTTAGTGGGGCCTGCGTGTTGTGTAGCAGGTTGGCAGCGTCATCCCTGTGACTTTTAGCTGAGATGGCCTTACCTGCTAGATTTTCTCAGCGTACTGCGACGAAGGCTTAGTTTGAGCTTCTGGAGGTGTGAAATAAAACGCACAACATTTCAGTCTTGTAGCGCATGCTGCTCTGACAACATGAATCCTAGGCTCAAGGGTTCCTGGAGCCCCCAAGGACTTGTTCACACACGTGCCAAGATAGAAATAACTGAACTGAATGTCACTTAAATTTTGCTGCCCTGGTGCAAGGTCATCTGTGTATGGAAACCTATTTTGGTTTGAAATAGACACTCTTCTCAAATGAGTGTCCATAGTTAGAAGTGCTGTGATGCAATGAGAGATCTCAATTTTGCTCATTCCGTGATATAAGTTCCTCTTTCCATCCAGTTCAGTCACAAACTGTAGAGATTTTGCAGCTGATACGGGGCAGCTGTCTCCAAGATGGGAGCCTGGGTGCAGGGGTGATTCCAGACATACCTTCGTTTGGGACGAAACGTGAAACTGAAATTCTGCCTGCTTGTGATGGAGGCCTCCAGGGCCTTGACCCTGTGTCCCGCCGTGGTCTCCTGTTTTTCTGATTGAAACTATGTCCTATTCCATGAACAGAAATAGAAAATTGGCTGGGGCTGTGTCCTGTTCCCGGACGCGGTGGGAGGACCGGGCACGCGGAGGAGTATGTCAGTGTGACTTCTAAGCAACCCGTGTTGTGCCAGCAGTACCTGCCGCCTTTTCAAAATGATGGAGCGATAACCCGAGCATGTGAGCAAGGGTTTTAGCGGCGTGTCTGCTTTGGTTTGATGGGATTATTTCCCACAGGGTGCAGGAACTCAGTGAGGTAGTTGATAATTTTTTTCCAGTTATGCCTTAGCTCATACTTTTCTGCCTGTGGGAAGAGCAAGTCAGTGTCAAAGTGCAGGGCTTGTAGCTGAAAGAAGAAACAATAAGACCATTCTCCAAGTCCCTTGCTATTTAACTTCAGAACTTGACCTGCTTTGCTGGCAGCGTGATGCTTCTGTAGCGAATACATCATCAGGCCTGATCTGATCATGTACCCACCAGCTCTTGAACTTGCCTAACTTGTTGAAAAGGAACACCAAGAGGGAAAAATGCTCTACAAACTCACAATAATACATTCATTTCTGAAAATGTATTCCTTTGCTATGTATGTGTCCTAGCGAAAGCCCAGCAGTGTGTGTGGTCAGTCACCTCAGTGGGATTCTTGAAACAGACAGTGAGGCCAGCAGAGAAGTATGCCTAGGATAAACTAATAAAAGCGGAGATGAGCTAGCAAGAAAATGGGTGAGAGCTAGTGAAAAGGATGTAAACAGACAATCGTGGGGGTGCTGGGAGAAGGGAGGCGCGTGTGCCTGCGGGCTGCCAGACAGCCTGCTCTGGGGCGATCAGCTGCCCTCGGCCTTGCCATCTCTGCGGCGTGCGAGGCTCAGGGTGCCGAGGCAGCCGCCTGGAGCTGTGCTGCCAGTCGGCAGAGGGCTTCCCACAGCCAGGGCAACGTGAACCCTGTGTTACACGTCTCCTAGGGAGCAGACCCAGTCTGCATGTTGGAAAGAGGTACTTCAAGAGGACCCAGAGCAGGGCACCAGCGAGTGTTGTGTGGCGACAGGTCAAACCGAGACCCTGGCTGGACTGTACGTGTGTGGCTTTCTGACTAAATGTCACTGCCTGCTGCCTGCTCTTCCTCTGCTCTTCTCCCCTGCCTGTGCCTGGTGGCTTGCCCTGCATGCTGGCAGCCTCTGGAGTCGGGGGTGGTAGGACAGGACAGAGCGCCACTTGCTCCGGTTTGTGTAAAAGGCCATCAGCCCCCTGGCCTCAGACTCCCTGGTGCAAAGACTTCCGGAAGCCTGGTCGGCGGCTCTGCCTGGAGCCTGCCTGCTGCAGGGCACCCCGGCGCTGGTCTCTGCTACCCGCTCCGTGCGCTGCGGCCCGCAGAGCCGTCTCTGCTGGGCTGGGGCAGGGGGCCTTGCTGCAGTGCTGAGGGAGGAGGAGTGGGTCTGTGCCACGCGCCTGCAGAGGTGCCTGTTGGGGCCAGTCTGGGTCTGGCCGCACTGGGCCCAGGCCTGGGTTGGTGCCACATGGAGCAAGTGGTCCCCCAAACCCTGGGCAGGAGAAGGCAAAGAAGATAAAGCAGGGCCTTGGCTGAGGGCAGGGCGAAGGCGGCTGTGGCAGAGGCTGGCAGAGTCCCTGAAGGCCTCTCCTGCAGCCGAGCATCAAGATCCCTGGGACCCCTGCGCCTGCTGCCCACGGCACAGCCAGTTCAAGGGAGCGGGAAGCATTCAGGATAAAGCCAGCAGCGTGGCAGCTGCATGCCAGGAGCCTGTTCTCTGTGTCTTGTCCTGCAGCCATCCTGCCCCTCTCTGCCATGTGCTGCTTGGGTCCGCTGCCGGCAGGATGCGCGGTGACTTTCTCTGGTGGAGACACATCCTTTCCCTGCCGTGGCCCCGCGGTTTTTTGAAACTTCTTCCTGCCCCAGGGCTCGCATCCGGCTTCCCTTCGCTGCCTGGGCATGCTGGGGGCTGCATGTGGCCCTGCAGTTGAGAACGACCTCCAGGGAGCATGCTCCCAACTAATGGGAAAAATGTTCTTCTAATTGTTTTGGGCTGTTCCCAGAATAACCCTGCAGTGGGCGGAGTGGCGGAGGCCTTTCAGCAGAGCTTGGCAAGCGCAGCTCAGCGCAGGATGGTGAAAGGCCATCTCCTGGTCAGCTGGTTTGAGTTCTCGGCCACCATGATGTTAGGTGGGTGTATAGGTCAAACTCGTGTTGTTTAAAGAGAACTTCATTAAAATAACAAGCTGTCTAATAGGAGTATTTATAGAATGCTGCTCCTTAATTTAATCTGTTCTTTCACTGTTTTTTTTTTTTTTTTTTTTAAGTTCAAAGGTGCGATAGAAAAGAAACGAAACTTTGCAGATGCCCTGGGGGAGAAGTGCAATGTAACTAATCGTCTGTATGATTGCCCAGCCAGAGACTCCCCTCTGACCTGTGCAGAGTTCATCAAAACATTTATCCGAGTGTGCAAGCCGATTGCTGCTGCTCCATATCTGTTCCAGATGCATCCTCGATGCCACCTGCGCAGCGGGAAGCTGCCCTGAGCAGCTGGCCTGGTGCAGCAGAGCCTTGCTATGCTGCGGTGGCCGTTGGGCCAGCCGCCTTCGAGCGCTGCTGCCCCAGCCCTCCTGCTGCGGAGCAGGGTGCACCACGCTGCCTGGAGACCTGGCAGTTTGCTTCCTGGGCAGATGCTCTGCCCACCCGTCCCCGCCGGCTGCGGGCACGGGCTGCGGTCTGAGTGCTGGGCAGAGAAAGGTGCCAGGGTCGCTGGGTGCAGCGGTGGTGGGCACAGGGAGCTCAGCTTGGCCCTCGCTGTCGTCGGTGCTGCTCTGGGCCCTGCACTGGTGCCGCTTTGCGTCTCACCCCATGGCTTCCGCCTCCCGCCCTCTTGAGGCAGAAAGCCCCGTTCTGCGTGCTTAGCTGCTGCCGCCGCCATAGAAGGGCTTTGTGTGAGCCGGCACAAAGTGAGGATTGATGCTGTTTCCCCTCCCCCTGCTGCGCCGAGCAGGACCGCAAACGGCTCTGACAAAGGTGCCCTTCTTCCTCCCGCCGAGGACGGGGTGCTGTCAGGCGGAGCGGGTCTGCCAAGCGGCACCGCGCTGCGGGTGGAGGCACCCACCTCCCCTCCTGCCGTGCAGCTGGGGACCCCCAGGGCCCCGTCCTTGGCCTCTTCCAGACCGCCCCTGCTGCTGCTGAGGTCCCTGCTGGGGCAGCTGGGCCTCCTCGCAGCAGGCCCCAGCGTGGTGAGCCGGGGCCTGGGCAGCGTTTGGCAGCAGGTCCCTGGCCCTGCCACCAATGCTGCGGAAGAGGAGGGAGTGCCTCCTGCCTGCTGGGCTCTCTGCCTGCCTGGGCTCTCCCAGGGTCCGAGAAGGGGCACAGCCCCTCTGCTTCCCCCCCTGAGGTGTCGGTGCTGTCTCGGCTGCTCCTGCTCCCCCTGCCTCTGCGGAGCGAGCCGGTGCTTAGTCAGGGCAGGTTTGGTGGAGGCCAAAGGCACCTGGGGGAGCGGATCTGCTTCCCTGCGGTGCAGCTGCGGCTGTGCTGGAACCTGCCATGCGGTGTTCTTAGCGTGCTGGGGAATATCGTCACTTACCTGGATTTCAGTTCAAAATGGCCTGAGAGAAGCTCGTATCAGCATTCATTATCTCCCAGCTCCTCCCGATGTGTAATAGCAAGTCATCACGTTATTGAGAGTGACTTGGAAAAGTTTCAAAAAACATGCATCTGTATGAAGAACAGATTGTAAGTTCTTCATTAAATTCACATTATGTTTGCTCGGTACTGCACGTTTTAGGCAATGGGTTCTGGATTATTTGCAAGGCATCTGGATGAGCCGGTGGAGCAGCGCAGGCAGCGGTGTGGGGTTTGTCTGGGCTGTCCTGCGTGCTGCCAGCGTTCCTGCGGCAGAGTCCCCCGCTCCTCGCCCGCCCTGAGGACAGGGAACCCGTCGGGAGGGGAGGGTGTCGTGCTTATAGTCGTGTTTTGGAGGCTCAAACTGCGTAGAGAGCAAAGTGGGTCTGCTTCGCTCTGTGCGTGCTGGATGCTTGTCTAGGTGCCGAAGCAGAGCTCTCTCCTGGGTTTGGTTCATTGGCAATGGTGTTTCACCATTACTGGTCACTAGCTTCTGTTGTTTTGGACTCCTCAGGTAGCCTGGCTGTTCGTGTGACATTATTATTATCTACATAGGGCCCAGACTTGCTCTTTTCTATTGCCTGCAGCACGATGTTTGTTCTGACTGGGCATTGTGAAGTGTAAACCCAGGTCCCACTGGCACCAGCACTCACCTCTGCCTTTTCTAGAAGCAGTAAGTAACTAGCTGTCTACATGGCCTAGAAATGCTGGGGTTTAATTGCTCTGAGGAGGGAATTGAATTAGGTAGCTCTGGTTCACGGCTTGTCTGGCTGCGCAGCAGTGACGCTTGTTTACACAAAGCACTGCCCTTTTATCTCGGGGTGCGTGGGGGGTGGTTTCCTGGGGCATTCCTGCCTGAAAGCTGGAGAAGACTTGCCCTAACTGGCTGCCTCTGCAGGAGACCACATGCTTAGGCAGTGGCACCTTTTCCCATCCTCCTCCTCAGCGAGTTGTTTCAGCAGCTCTCTCTTGTCCTCTCCTCCTGCTTCCTGCAACAGCATCTCTCCGAAATTGGTTGGTCTTACCTGCTTCTGTCCCCCTTTGTGTATCTCCCTCCCCTGAAGTACGCGGTGATGTCTCCCTTCTCCTGGAAGATGCTCAGGCCTCTTCAAGGCCTCTGTCTGCTTTGCATCAGACCATCCTGTGCTGCTTCATCTGTGTTTCCCTGGTGTTCAGGCTCTCTGCAGCAAGCGCGGTTTTGCATACAGCGCCAGATACATCTGTGCTGCTACATGAAAATGGTCTGGTTCAGCAGGGTGCGATGGGACTGAAGACGCACGGGGGAACCCCCAGCGTATCTGAGACTCAAAGTGGATGGGGAGCCTCCCAATGAAGCCATTAGGAGCAGATTTCTTGCTGCTTAAAATGGCAGAGCTGCTTCAACCAGCCTGACTCAGGGGTGAAGTTTGCTCTCTGGGAGGGAAGGAAATGAACTTGGGTTTTCCCATCATTGCTAGATGGAGACCAGCCCATGCTAAGTATCCTGGAAACAACAAAATCTCAGAAGAAGCTGCTGGCCCAAATTCCAAACCTACTGGGCATTGCACAAATGTACCCTCTTACCAAAAGCAAATGAAAGTGCAGAAGGTGTGTCTGGCCTAATCCTGTGTTTAACTTGGCAGTCTGTGGTGTGTCAGCACAGGTGCTGTGGCATGCATGCAGGCTCTCGGTGCTCTCTTGTCTTCTGCTGGGGTGTGCTGCCGAGTAGCTCTTTAATTCTGCTCCTTTCTTTCAGGATCAGTCCATAATGCCTGAAGTGCGAGACCTCTCAGATGCCTTGCCTGACTTGCCGATGGATCCCATCACGGGTGTTGGTGTGGTTGCATCCCGGAACCGAGCACCGACAGGTTATGATGTAGTAAGTAGAGCTATTTCAGCTGCCGTTGCTAATGCTTTGGTTCTACACTAATGAGGCTTTACTTTGCTGGCAGAAGCATCTCTTCCAGAGAGGGCTTGCCTTCAGACGTGTGCTTTAAGAAGTAATTTGATATCCAGCTGCCCACCTCTCATCCCACAGCACTTAGTGCTTTCCCTCAGTGGAGGTTTGTGGGTGCAATCGTGCTACTTCATCTGTGCCACTCCAGAGGAGCATAATTACCTGGAGGAGTGGTTTTCAGAAACAGCTGGCCACTGTGGCATGCAAATTTAATAATCCTAGTAACATTCATCCTGAAGGAGTCCTAAGTATTGCACAAATTATATCTCTGAATAAATGGATCCCACATCAGCTGTTTAATCCCACATATCAGCACTGCACAATGATGATGAGAAGCTCCAGAATGGGAAGCATAGAGTTTTGTATCCAGCTGAAATTGCAAGGATGATTTTGATGGACAGAATGCAAACCTCTAAACTAAGCTTTGGCAGGAGGCTGGGCAGCAAGAAAAGGCAGCTGGATACAGCAGAGAGGAATATGTGAATGGATAAAGGGAGGTGACTGTTTAACAGCTGCTCCTTCCTTGGATTAGTTACTGCGTAACCAACAGCATGATCTTTCTCCCCATAGATTAGTGTCCCAAACAGTGAAATATCATAAAATACTGACCTTGCAGAGCTCTGTATGGAAAGATTTGGCCCATAGTCCATCTGCTGACCTTTCTGTGTATCCTGCTCCAACTGTGCTACATCACATCTCGGGTTTCTGCAGTTGCACAGCTTGCATGGTTGGGAGTGGAAACCAGTTGACTCGAAGCTTTGCTCACACCTTTTCAGCTCTGGATCACTGCATACCCTGTTCAGTGTGAGAAGGAAGAAAATGGGTCGGGCTGAAGTAAGGACACGAGGGAGGGAATTGGGAAAACGCTCCTTAAAGACCTGGAAGGTTTTTGCATTTACTGCATTTTTCTGAGTGCTGATTACCTGTGTGAGGCAGGCTGTGTAATTAGCTGCTTGCCCTGATAAAGGAGCATGGGACAATGTGAGAGTTGTGATAACAGAATTGCATTCTGCCTAAATGGCTGGGCAGAGAGAGCGCTTACCCCAGATAGCCTGTCTGTGGTTTAATAGGGAGCTTCAGCGCTAACGCAGTTTAAACTAAACAAGATAAAAGAGTCTTCCTGTGGCTTAATCCAATTACGGTGGTGTTGTAATAACGCTTGTGAATGTGGGTCGCTCTCTCCTAGGGGGCACAGAGAGGAGGCTGCCTTTCCTCTGGTTCTTCTGCCTTCCCCTCCGTTTACAAGGAGCTCTTCTCTGACCCTGGGGCCATCAGTCCCCGCTGCAGGCCGTGGGGAAGTGCCTGCCGTCTGCAGTTGTCTTACCCTAAGCATGGCTTCCACGCGCTTACTCCTTCAGCCACGCGTATGGCAAATCAGCTGCCCAGCTCTGTGCGTGGATGCTGTGAGCCGCGGTCGGTGTCCTTTCCACCGTACAGCACCTGCGGTGATGGGGCTGCTCTGGGTGCCACCCTGCTGTGACAGGATGTCCTGGTGCCCAAACCCACGGGACGGTGGCACGCAGGGATGTGCTTTTCTTGCCTGGATGTCTGGGAACGTGGCTCCTCTGCGCGAGGCAGGGCTGTGGGGCAGTGCGTGGTATGCGGCATGGCCGCTTCCCCGTGACCTCTCTGGAACCCAGTCTGTCCTATCTGAAGGCGTGAAGCCAAGTATGCAGAAGTGCACTTCTCAGTGCAGTGGATAAAGTCATCTTCTGAGACGTGGGCAACGTGCAGACTTGGCCGGTCTCAGGCTCTGTGTTTCTCCAGATAGGCAATTTCCCTAATGAGACACCAGCAGTTGATTGTGGCTTCAGGGTGTAAAGCCTTGATGAAAGCAGCTGTGGCAGCTCCAGCCTAGGAGTGTGCTCCCTAAAGTCCTAATAGTTAGAGGTTCAAACTGCACCCTGAAAAGGAGAACCACTCTCATCTTTTGGGAAGCGTTAACACCAGTTTATCTTGGGATGTTGTTGTAGTCCCCTTAGGGATCTGATCGGTTTGTGCTTTGCTGTAGCGTCCTGCAGCATTCAGTTCCACAGGTGGATTCAGAGTTGCGTGGGAAAGTATTTCCTCTTACTAGTGATGAATTCGACATTGTGTAGTTTCATGGACGGTTTTGAGTTTTGTGATGGTGAAGTGCCCAGTTCTCTCTTTCTGAGACAGCTGTGTTATTTATAGGCTTTACCCACTTTCTCTTTCATTCATGTCTTTTCTCCAATAAACAACCATTGCCATATTCTTTTCCTTCCTTTTCCCTTTGCTCCTCTTTGAAACAAACAAGCAAAGGCATGGGTGCTTTCAGCCCAGGTGTAAGTTAAATGCCATGGGGAGGTTCCAGTCTGTTTCCCAGGCTCGGTGTACTGCCCAGCTGGAGGTGGCGGTGCGGCAGAGCTCAGGGTACAGACCTGCGGGAATCTTGGCAAATGGGTCAGAGATCTTTTGCCCTCAGTAGTTTTTTAATTACTCAGAAATCTCCATTGCCTTTTGGGTCTGCTTAGAAAACAGCTACTGACACTTGTAATGACTAGCCAGGTCTTTTAACAGCTGAAGCACCGAAGACTTGATTTTGCCAAAATGTACAGAGTGTGTCTGAACTTAGGTTCCTGAAAATCTGCCCAAACTGGCAAGACTGAGCGTATGGATGGGGAGGAAAGGGAGGAGAGGAGGGAGGCGGGAAGCCTGGGGTAGGAGAGGTGTGGTTCCCCTGCAGCCGCGCTCCTTGCTGCCGGCTGAATGCCAGCTCCACAGCTCCACGGTGGGGTTTGCTCTGGGGCGAGAGCCCGAGCATGCTGCCCCCCCTGGGGCCATGCTGGAGCAGGGACGGCCCTGCACACCACTGGTGGTGGGGCAGGCGGTTTAGTGGGCCCGTTTGCCAAAGGCCTGTCCTGTGGTAGCAGTTACCCCATACTGACTGCTGGGCAGCAGGTAGATCACCCCGCACTTGGAGGGGTGGGCTGGGGGACACCTTCCTTACTGGGTGTCACTCCGTCAAGTCCATGTGTTTGTAGCACATGATTGAGGAGTGTCTTCCCCCAGCTCCATGAGGAGAAGGACCCTTCCCTGTGCCTGGGGTGCTGGGTGCCCCGTGCCGGGTGCCACGTCCTCTGTCCCGCATGTTCCTCGCCCCTTAGCCAAGCAGAGGACTTGGCGAGCTGGGGCTGCACAGCGCCCGTCCTGCTGGGTAGGCCTGCCTCGGCCTCTCCAGGTCGGCTCCCTTCCCATGTTGCCCCACCGAGGGCACGCTGCCATCGTGAAGCAGCGCTGCTCAGGCACAGCTCTGCTTCGAGAGGTGGTGCGGATCCTCCTTGCCTGCAGGAGCCCAGCAGATGATGCAAGAAGTTTCCTGTTTATATTGCTCTGTTTTCTTTCCCCATGAGTTTTCTGACAAGTTAATGCATGCTTACATTCTCCAGGCTTGGAGAGAGTTTTCAGCAGGATGATGTGGAGGCAGAGCGCTCAGGGTTAATTGCTGGTGATGTCGCCTGCGACTGCTGCATTTCAGCAGAAGCAGGAATGGTTTTGCTGGCTTTCCCGTGGGGCTCTGGCGCTGGGAGCTCTTACTCCCAGCTGCTTTTTGCTCCGATGCTCGCGTCCTCCTGCGAGGCTCCACAGGTGGCACGGTGCGGCCTGCCTGGTGCTGCCGGGGCAGGCAGCCAGGCAGCGACCGGCAGCTCAGCTGGGTGGGGAAGCATCAGAGGGGCCCAAGTCGCTGCTCAGCAGGGACCCTGTCCCCAGGGGACAGTGCTGTGGGCCAGGCCTGGCACTGCTGGCTCCCAGGAGCCGAGGACCCGGGCCCTGCCATCAGCTGCCGGCGGTGCCCAGCTCTACGTTGCCCAGGCCGGCCATCGGGCAGGGCCGAGTGCGGGGTCAGCCTGGACTGCTGTGCCTCCCTGGAGGTGGGTCGGGTGCCTCGCCGCGTGGCTCCCCACGGAACCAGCTTGGGTCTTTCTACTAGATGTTTGATGGGTTAGAATGGCAGGGTTGTTCCTAAAAGGGTGTGTGGTGTGGGTTGGAGTTTTTGGGGGTTTTTTCATCGTTAAGTCAGAGTATAACAGTGCCGGGCCTCCCTTCCTCCCGAGGGGTGGCAGTGCCAGCGCGGGGCCCTTAGATGTCTTGGCCAGCTGTGATCCAGCTGTGCCCTGGGCAGTGAGTTGTAGAGGAGATGATGTCAACTGAAGTGATGTGCTTCCACCTCAAAAATCATTTGGTATTGTTGTAAGTAATATAAAGTTCCTAAAGCTTACAGAGGTTAGCTAAAAAGTGTTGCAGTTGCAGACTGCATCTATTGCTGCCTGTTGAGTTTTGAGCATCTTTAATGTGGGAACAAAGAAAACAAAACTGGCTAACACAAGAGAAACTGAAACATTGAACTCGAACCATATTAATTAACAAAGTGATTAAATCTGGTTGTAGTCCCTCAAACTGTTTCTAACAAGGGCTGGAGTTCAAGCTAACTGTCCCTATATGCCAGCAGTTTTTTCCTAGGCAGTCTGCTCTCTGAATAGCTTTTCACCAAGTCTGACTTGCGCATAGGGGAGGGAGATGTGTGTGTATTTTATATATTCCTAAACTAGGACTTCAGGAAAAAGTTGAATTCAAGGAATAATAAAGAAAAAATCCCACCAAAATCTGGTTTTAAAATTTTACTATTTAAAAATGATGCATGTTTCTTTGCAGAAGCCTGACCACAAAAGCTGTGTGTGTCGTACAGGGGCTTGAGCTGAGCAGGGGATTGTGAAGAGCAGTTGCCGAAACGCGAAGAGCAGCCAGTGCACTTTGCTCCCTTTGCTGATCAGACAACAAACACACTTTTCTCTCCCGCGCTTCGGATAATCGGAGGGTCTTGTCAGCATGCATCTCCTGCTTCCTGCGCCCTGCACAGAGTCTCTGCTCAACAAAACACGGGTGTAAACAGTAGCAACAAATGTCAGCTCTGTTATCAGGCTGCTCTGGGGCCAAGCTCTTACTCAGTTCAATAAGATTAGACTTGGAATAGCTGCAGTGGAGTGGTTTGCCCCCGTCCGAGAGGCATTAGGCAGGAGTTCAGCTGTGCTTCTGCATAGCTTTAGACCACACTAGAGTCTCCTATAGGGAGCCATCAGTTGGGCTTTAGTCTGGTGGGGTGGTCTTATTTCTGCTACCCTTCTCCTTGTGTTTGCCTTCTTGTCTCCTCTCTTATTCGACAGCAAACCTTTTGGGGCAGGGGCTGTTACCAGCTTGCACCATGCAGCACGAGTGCCCAGCTGCTGATAGAGCAGAGACCTTTCCTTGGGCGCGGTGCTGCCTCCTGCCCACTCCTTGAATCAGCTCGAAGGTTCGATCTTCTCCTGCCTTTCTCTTCCTGCATGTGCCTCTGGCTCTTCGGTGAAGGGCCAGGGTCTGTTTCCTTCGCCCTCCGTGCAGTGTGTGCCACTGATGCGACTGGATGCAGGGTTGCGTTGGAGAGGGATGTTTGCAGGGTGCATCCTTGCACGCGGCATTGCTGCTAAAGTCTGTGAGTGACCAGGGCTTCCCCCAGCTGCTGGAAGCAGCTTTTTGGCCTGCAAGCTAGAATTCCTCAATGGCTTTTCTGTGAAAATAATGCTGAGATTGGGCAGTTTCTGTGCTTTGTCTACATGGACCCCACCTCACAGCTTGCCCCAGTGTGCCCTTGCATGTAGGGTGGTAATGAGAGCCTCGATATGCTGACTTTCCCAAACTATTGTTTGGAGACTGTAACCGAAGTTGCTGTTTCCTCATTAGAATAGCCTTTGTCAGAGCATCTTTAATCAACGGACTCCCGAGAGACAGCGTTTTTAGAACTTCTTTTTATACCTCCTCTTGGAAGTTCTTTGCACTGCGCCTCGTGAAGAAACTAATGAGATGCTGTGAGAGTTTGGGCTACCGTTAATTAGAAGAGGTCTGAGGAAGAAGTACTGCACATACATTAACTTTATCTTGGCTCACACATCTCCTCTCTCCCTGTCTCTTCTTTCCAGGTTGCACAAACAGCAGATGGCTTGGATGCTGACCTCTGGAAAGATGGCTTGTTTAAATCCAAGGTCACACGATACCTGTGCTTCACGAGATCATTTTCAAAAGAAAATGTAAGTCCGTTTGCTGAGTGTCTGCATGATTTGCATCTGTGCCTGGTATGCTCTTACCCATAAGATGATTCATTTTATGGAGCCAATTATAATTCAAGCAGGCATTTCACTGAGTTTGGGTGAGTCAGGAGGCAAACTGCAATGGTTAGATATTTGCATTTTGTCTATGTTCTTCATGGAAAGAAGTAGAAAAGGGAATGCTTGCATTTCAGCAACCCCCTCATGCTAGTGTTCCCTGCTGTAGCAATGGGCGCTGCATGCTCAGGATCCTGATTAATTTCTAACACTAATTACCTAGAGAAGCAAATGCTGCAGGTAGTGTTGATGAAGGAAATGTTAGTTTCTGAATCCAGGGGCATCATAGATATCTTCTTGCAGGATTAGCTTTTCTTTCTTTGTTGTTTTTGGTGCTGATTCTTGAAAATTTGCCCACATTGTGCATATGCTATCATATTCTTGTAATCTTCTAGTATGGCTATTAAGCATAAGTTAATTTCTGGTTAGTGGCAGTTGTCAGCCCACATCTTCCGTGGAGGAGAGGGGACCGTGTGCAGTGAGAGCCTGATGCCTTCTATTGTGTTTTTGGTTGAGGCTAGTGTGAAAACTTCCTCTTTTCTGGAGGTACTATTTAATTCTACAATGAATGCGCTCCATCTAGTGGGTAATCCTGCTTTTCGTCGTGTTTTGGATATTCACAGTGACTCAGTTGTCAGGGTATGGAGATACCATTTTGTACTTGTGCTTTCACCAACGACAGGAATAGAAAAGCGACTGCGACTTCAGAGGCTGATCATGGGTCCTGACAGGAAAGCCAGGGGCTGCCAGTTTCCAGCATTTGACCTTTATTCCATCCGCTTCCCTGCCTGCCTCAGGATTAAAATAAAGCTCCAGAGCTATGGGAAATATCACTTCCTGGGGTGGATGGACAATAATTGTGCTTTTCATCCCGGAGTACCTGCAGTAGCAGGAATAGCAGCCCCAGAACAGGCAGGGAGGGTATTAAACAGAAAGATTTGTGATGATTTGAGTATTACGTTTACCTTGAATGCGGGCTTGTCAGAAATAATTACAGGATAGTAGCAACTGCTGGCTACCAGAGACAGTGTAAATACCCTCAGTTGGTGCCTGTTGGGCTTTTGGCATGAATCCTTTCCTCGGCACGGTTTGGGAATACGTTCCTCGTTTTGATGAGGAGTGAATTGACGGGAGCGTGGGGGGAGGACTGCCAGTCCCAGCCGTACAGCAGCCTGCTGTGCGAGGCGTGGCGCGAGTCGCTGCGTCCCGCGCGTGGGTTGTCTCGAGCACCGCGTCAGTGGCACGTTAGACCTGCGGGCGCTTCTGGCAGAGCTCCTGGGCAGCAGCCTGCAGGCAGTGCTGCTGGCGTTTGGGTGCTGGCGTGGAGCCGGTGCTCCTGTGGTTCGCCGCAGCCATACCCGATGGACGGCGGGAGCGCCCTCGCCTCTCAGAGGGTGGATTTCCCAAGGCCCATCAGCCTCCTCCGGCCAGCCGAGCGGGCTCCCTCCCGAGGACACCCCTCTGCCCGCGCTAGACAGAACGTGCGCTCGTGCTGCTTGAGGCCATGGGCTTCACGTGTGCGAGGGGACCTTTTTGTGAGGCAGAGACCAGACCGGCAGAGGCTGGCGCCAGTCTGCCAGCCCCTGGGAAGCACGCAGAGCTGATCAGCGCTCCTGGTCCTCCGGCTGCGGGCAGGCTGCAAGTGGGTTGATGGGCTGGGAGGAGGTGGTGACCAGACTGGTGGGGGAACAGCCTTCTCCCCTTGTGCAGGGAGCAGCACCCTTGTCTCTGGTTAGCCCAGCAAGAGCTTTCCCTCCCCTCTCAGTCCTCTGGCCACACAGGGGTACGATGTGCTGCCTGACCAGGGACCTCCGAGGGTTAAAAGGCCTTGGTCCTCCCTCCAAGGTAGCAGCGACCTAGAGCTCTCAGCCGGGAGGGAAAGGCTCATCTCGCCGGGATGTTGATGTGTTGCTGCGTTTTGGGTTGGAACTTTTACCGCTCAGGGTTTTCTTGCGTTTAACAAAACACTGGGAACTATTTGTCCTGAAGAACATGTTCTGTTTAGCGGAGTTGATGTACCTCAGATACCTGCTTTATAACAGAGGCAGTCTGTAGTGTCTCTTTATCAGAACCGTCATTCTCAACAGCTTACAATATTTGACAGATTGAGGGTGTTGCCAGTATTTGAGTGTCATGGTGAGGAGGTCCTGAGTGGTGCATCTCACAAACGGCGAGGCTTTGTGCCCTTTTCTCCTGTGTGTATGGCAGAGCATCGATGCTGAATCCCAGTGTTACAGCAGCTAATGAATTTATCAGAGGCATCTCTCCTACCTGTCTGCTGTTGATGGAGGAATGATTGTTGGTTCAGCTGAAAGTTGCACACTGATGTAACACAGCCAGACAGTTTGGATAAATAAAACATGAAAGATGAATCGGCAGCAACCACTTCATCTACCATTTGCTGTGCCAGGACCATGTTAACTGATACATTCAGGCTTTGCATCATCCAGCATTGCTTGCTCTGAGATGCCCTGGCCAAAGGGGGGACGGAGGCATGTGAGGACAGCCTGGCCTCAGCCAATTTGCGTGAGCAAAGGACATGTGCCGCGCTTGTGTGTGGTGGGACGGGGCTGCCGGCGTGGTGGCCCTCCTGCTGAGGAGTTGGCCATGAAATTCAGAACCTCCAAAAAAGAAACTCAGACCTGATCTCCCCTTACTTCAGAGGCTGCAAATTTATATATGTTTTAAAATAGTTCAGTGTAATAATCAGAGAGTAGAGGTTTGCCCGAAATACTCTGCTAGATAAAAACTGAAGGAGGTACTTAGCAACCAGTAACAGTAAAACACACTGACATGGTTTGATGGCTTAGGATGAAATTTTAATTGTTCTGTATTGCATTTCTGTTTATAAAGGCTGCGCAGTAACTAAAGTGTGTTTTTCTTCCATACGTGAATCCAGATTATTGGCAGCAATGCTGGCTTTAACGAGAACTGCAAAGAAAATCTGGTCTCTAAACAATTGTGGAGGCTGTCATTCTGAATTGTGTTTTGAGCTCTTCAAGCCTTGATTAATAGGATGAGGCATCAGTTCAGAATTCATATGGACTCCAAATGAAGTTCTTCGTTCCAAATGGCCTGCTCTTCTGGAGTGCGCCTGCGTTTGGAGCTAGAACCATGTCTATTCAGTACTAATTAGCTAATGCATGTAATAACTTTGGCTGTGTCTGCATGAACCATCTTCCTGTAATGCTTTCTGCTGTTACTGTCACAGAAACGTCATGTAGCTATTGTAGATGTAGAGTGTGTGAGAACTGAGGTGACCTGCTTAGTGGATGAGTTGATGGGGGTAGTACTTTGAACTGCCGTGTGTCCAAAGGGAAGAATTTGGTTATGCTTCTGAGGATCCAGAATTATGGCAGTGGATGAGATGTAAGAATCTGTAAATGCTGAAAGTTGTCTGGCATCTCCTAGTCAGTCATCATGTAGTTGCTGCAGAGGGAACAGTTGCCAGTCTTGGCTTGGTACCTCCTTATCATTTTTAAAGTTGGCGGTCAGTTACAATGCCAAGGTGTCTTGGGGTTCAGCAGGCGAGAAGAGCTGGGTTTGGATTCGGTGACGTTGTCATCGTCAACTCTTTCTTTTCTCTCTCCAAAGAGTCACTTAGGCAACGTCTTGGTTGATATGAAGCTTATTGATATCAAGGACACTTTACCCGTGGGCTTCATCCCCATCCAGGAGACCATCGATACACGTAAGTTGGTATCTGTTCTTCGGTCCCACGCCTTGGGAGCAGCCGCTCCGCCGGTGCCTGTGTGGTCGGGCAGTGGAGGGTCGTGTCCCAGACAGAGGGACCCTCTCAGCACTGCTGCTCTCTGGGGTTACATGTGCATGTTTGGGGCAGCTGCAGTGAAACAGCCTTCGGTTTTCCTGTGCTTTTCAGGCTTTTTAATACTGCTGCCCTACTGTCACCAGCTTGCCTGCTAGAGCAGCACAGCTTTGGGGCAGGAAGGAATAGTTTATTCTTTCATTTGCAAGGGTGGACTAGGCCTAGCGGGAGCAGAGCTGCTGTGCTGAGGGATGTTCACGGATACCAAGCGGAAGGGTGTGTGCTCCTGGTGCTGGGTTCATCCACACCGGCTTTGCACCTCCCACTGTGAACAAACGAAGGCCTGTGTCCTGGTAGGTAGCGCTGAGGATGGTGGGGTGTATTTGTGCTTGCTGAGAGAAGGCACAAGTGGAACATCCAGGGAAAATACCATCCTTATTTCTGCAAGGCAGAAATGGCTTTGCTGCAACATTGAAGCCAGCAGTTCCCAGACAGCGTATTCGGATCCCACGGGACTTGTGGCAGTGGCAGCTGGAGCCACGTCTGGTCGCAGCACTCTGCTCTGCAGCAGGCATCGAGGGCTTTGGGCTTGCAGGGCAGAGGAGGCTGCGGACAAGGCCCATGGGAGCTGAGTGTGGAAGGGCTGCAGGACGCCATGCGCTGGCGCTGAGGTACAGCTGCTGCTCAAGAGCGGGGCTGGTACCAGTGCTTGTCAGTAATGAAATCCAGCCTAGTTATGAGTAGAAAGGAGTTACATGAGCCTGCTTTGCAGGGAATAATTCATCTGGGTCTGCAGCAGCTGAGGATGGTTTTTCAGTCACTACCGACCTGGTTCTGATTCGAACCCGTGACCTAGAAGTGAAAGGCTCTGCAGCCCATTTCCCATTCCCCCGGGTCACCCCTTCCCCTGGAGAATTCCTGGGCACACGTGGCGCGGGGGAGAGTTGTCAGCTTATCCTGCTCGCCCTTGGGAGTGCTGGACACTCACCGTGTGCTGCTGTGATTTTTGTGAAAGTCCTGGTGGAAGGGGACTTCGTAAGTAATTTAAAATGTGTTGGATTGCGACCCATGCGATCTTTAAAGCAGAGGCACTTGTCTGTATTAATGAAGTGGTGCATATCCCTGCCTCCATAAGCATGAATGAACACATTTCGATTGACTGTTTATAATATGTTTACTTAAAATTAACTCTGGTTAAGCATGTGTAATTAATGAATCCAGCTCCTAAACCAAGTTTGCTACAGACTGCAGACTCTAGCCAAGTGTGAAAGAGGCCAAAGACAAAAGCAAATAGTCAGCTTTGTACTTACTGTGAAAGTCAAATAAGAGGCACTGATTTTGTTCAGAGTTAAATTTGTGATTATACGTGTTTCTGTGCTCCTCTCTGAGTGACGGCTGACTTGTAGTAAATATATTAAATATAGTACTCCTTACTAGGTTCTGCGAAAATTTTTGGATGTGGAAGCCTAAAACCCTGGGCTCCTAAAATCAGTTTTAGGCACTTCAAATAAAAGCCCTAGTTTTCCAAAGCAGGAGAAGACTAGACTTCAGGGATACAGGCATTTAACATCTCTAAAAAGCAGCACTGTAACTGAAAAGCTGCACGCACAGATGCTGTCTCGTGACACACCTCGCACTCTCCGTACATTTATCGGTTCTGGTGTGACAGCAAACTTCAGAGGCCGGGATGGATTGCTTTCTCCAAGGTGTGGATTACGAAACAGGAGGAGCCTATAGAGACAGGGCTGCTTGCCATCTGTTGAAGTGAGAGCATATTTTTAAGCTGGAGGATATTTATTCATATTAAACTGAAGGGTTTTTATTTTGCAGCCACTTGTTTGTAGTTGTTGGTTGTTTCCAGATTTTCATTCAGTGTCTGCGCTTTAGATTTTCAGTTTATCAATAGACTTCTGTCATGTCTTTCAAGTGCCCGCATTCACAAATAGAAACCTCACCTTGCTCACGTTGGGACTCTCGCAGACTCCGTAGGGCGAGATAGAGCAGGGGTTTCCAAGCACCGCAGATCTGTGTCTGTGTGCCAGTACCGCCTGTTGTCATGCGGCTGCCCCACAGCTGGACGTGGATTGTATCTGCATGCAGGCAGACAGCGTGCATATACATGTATTCATTATACAGATAAGCCTTAACTCTGATGGGCTTAAGTTTTTCTTGATGGATTACATGGAAACAAGTGAAATTGCTCTGTGATGCAGAGCAGGAAAGGGCGATGCAGCAGATTCATCCACCCTCTGAACACAGGTCAGTGCAGCACCCCGTAGGAGGTCCTAGCAGTTACTGCTTTGTAAATCTGGTTTATCCCTACAAAGATACCAGGCCAAACATGGTGGGAGTATCATTTCAGTGCTTGCTGACTGAGTCAGGAGAGGTCATTAACACTTAGGATGTGTGAGATTTGGGCAGACAGCTTTTACTGTTAGCTGCTCTGCATGGCAGTCTGTTTTTCTGCCTGCTCCTCCTCTCGGTTTGGTTGGCTGTTGGGAAGCACTTGGCAGAATAGACTGACTGGTTGTGTCAGCTTCCAGGTATGCTCCTAGAGGCAGTGCTTGTGGGAGGAATATTTGGATATGACTATCCAGGCCAGTAAGGCAAAAATTACCTTGGAAAGAGAAAGTGAATGCGATAAGTATGTGGAACTGGAAAAATCACCTGCTATTTCTGTTCTGGGGTGCAGTACTCTGTGGCATACATGATATCTTGCCTTCTCTGCAGAGGGTAGTAGGGAGTATTGGTTTATTGCAGTGCCTAATAACAAATCTCACACAGTGTACAGAGAGCTCCTGATAGAAAATTTCTCCAGTCACTGAATGGCACTGCACTGTCTGGTTTGCTGACATATATCTGTTCTTTGGCTCCAGCTCCTGCCATAATTATCTGCCTAATATCTGGAGAGACAATAAATAACATTTATACCCTAATCTTGCATAAAAACCACCCTGTGTCTTGTGTTGTTTTTGCAGAAGAAATAGCTTTCAGAAAGAAGAGGCTGTGCATTAAATTCATCCCTCGAGATTCTACAGAGGCAGCGATCTGTGATATCCGAATCCTGGGTAGATCTAAACAAGCCCCTCCTCAGTACACGTTCATAGGGTAAGTACCCCTCACTCCAGAAGCTGTTGCCATAAATTCAATTGTACCAAGGCTAAGCACCCTGTCTTCCTATAATTACTAAGCAGTAGTTTGTAAGAGCTGAAGCTTGTCAGTAGAAAAGTCTGCATAAGTACAAGTGTTACTGAGTTTCATGTAGGAATTAACTAACCTCCCCCCCCCTTTTTTTTTTCCAGTTGGACTGGTTATCACTAACCAAGGTGTTTGTGAAACACATCAATGCTTGATGCTTGTGCACGTGTGCAGCATTTGCTTGTAGCATTAACGTCTTCTGTGTTGATTACCCAGGGAGTTGAACAACATGGGCATTTGGTACCGGATGGGTAGAGTTCCACGCAACCATGAGTCTTCACAGCCTGAGACTCCTCCTTCCCAAGTACCGTCTTCAACACCAGCTCCTAACCTGCCGAGGTAAGTTTTCTGCTTTTCAGCCCTTTCTGCTTGATGCTGCATGGCGTAGTGTTACTAACCTTGCCTGGTGGAACCAAGACCAGGGTACCGCATCAGTATGAATGATTACATGGAGTGATCTGATAATGAGGGAATGTGTCGTTCTTCCAAGTGTTTGCCTACTGGAGGTTCCTTTGGCTGTCATTGTATAAAGACATACAGGTGAAGAAGTCAGAAGAAAGGAAAAGCCTGCAGAGGAAGGGAAACAGCAAACTACACTTTTTCTTTGCTTTAAACTGTGTGGGATGTTATAGTTTCCAACAAGTATGCATGGGTCACCCTTGGAGGGTGGGCCAGAACTGTAGCCAAGCCGATTTCTCTCCTTGACCAAAGGGAGGGAGAAGCGTTCATACAGATTTTAATGTACAGGGAGACAAGTTTTGCTCATGCTCCAGAAGAATCAGTCCACTCATGGTTTGAAGTACTGGCCATGTTTTTTCTTTTGTTGGACCCGACTACTGTGCTTCAGTCTTGCAGCTGACATTGAGCATGCAGAGCCACTGACAGGAGCAGCACTTCTGGGCCGATGCTGGCATAGTGTCTGTCCAGGTGGTTTTCCCTTTAACAGACAATATTTGTGTGTGTGTATAAATGTATGCACTTGTGTGTATACTTGCATATAACGGTAGTCCCGTACTGACAGCTTACTTGCTGGATTTCTCTGGACAAAACAGAGTGTTGTTAAGCAACAAACCAACCCAGACAGAGGTTAAACTGTGTGCTTTATACTCCTGGCATTTGCTATGAAAGCACAGCATCCAGTGAGAGATGGGCTCCTGCTGGTGAGGCTTATCAACTGAACTCCGGGCCGGGCTATTTCCAGGGGACAGCACATTGTGGGTCCCTTTTGGGCTTTTGCTTAATTAAGCAAACACATACTTTTGCACTAGACATTTGGTATACTGCAGATATGTTTACAGTATTACAATAACTGTTGAGAGCTAGAATTGCGAAGGAGTCAGTGGAGGGGAATTCCAGGGGGATCGGTTTGTATGCAAAGGTCATTGTACCGCATGAATGGAAAAGACTCATGTCCTTCGGAGTCTTGATTTACAGGTCACTTCAGAGAGTGGCGCTTTTAAACTGCTGTAAGCTGTTCCCGGAAAAGCTATCGGGTATCTTTTTAAGGCAGGTGTGTACATTTGAGCCTTCACCCCTGACTCAGACTTACATCTACTGTCTTGCGGTGGCTCTCTGAACTCTCCAAAGCATTTGGGCGTTTCTTTCCCTGAGGGTTTTGCTCCGTTGCTCGCGATGCCGTGGCACGCTGCTTGCTGTCCTGTACCGTCAGGTGTGAGCAGGCAGAGATGCTATCTTGCTTCTCAAACAGAGATGGAGGCAAAAGAGATCAAAAGCCAGCAGTCTTCTGGAGATTTCAGCCTGTCCTACTGGGAGCTGATGCTTTGTTTTGAAGCTCTGCTGGACATAAGGTACATGCTAGCATAGGCCATGTGAGATCAGAGAAGATGTCTTGATTTTTAGAGCACAGATCTTCATTTTCTGTCTGCAAGAAATTCCTGCCTGGGCAGATTTCCACAATAAAAAGAAAAAATTATCATAGCAAGAGAATGTCAATGGCGGTCCTTAATCACTAAGTGTGGAAGGGTCACTTTATGGCCGAGCAGGGAAGGCTGCAGAGCAGCGTCAGAGCTATTGGGAACGGGGCCAAAATTAGAGCTCAGAGCATCAGCGACAGTCTGAAAAAGAAGTGTTTACAAGGCTTATATATTTTATAACCTCTTGTTGTACAGTTTATGGTTTACAATGGCTGCAAGGAAATTGGATCAGTTTTGTTTTACTTGCCAAATAAAGCAAATGTCAAAATAGTCAATATAAAATGTATTCTAATTTGGCTGAGTTAAAACAGCCAGTATGCAGTGGAATAATTGAATGTTACATTCATGCCTCCTAGTAAAAACCACCTGTCTGTAGCCAGCTCCACTCTCGTGCCCTGTGCATGATTTACAGGTAACTTTTACACCACCAGCCTGATCATTCAAAGCATCTTTCATGTCTGTTTTTTTCTACTCTTATTATTTATTATCCAATATATTTTTTAAGAAATAGAAATGTATATAAAGGTGTATCCTGTAAATATTTCATTATTACAAGGAACACATACTACTTGAAAGCCTTTTCTAATACTTCATCAGCAGAGTGGTAAGTTACTCAACACTTAAAGTTTGTGGAAGATTGTAGTCACGAGTAACCTCTTATTTTTACGTCACCATAGAGAGATGAAATTGCACTGGTAGCCAGTTTGCTGTTTTATTCCATGTGGATATATCCTGACAGGAACAGCAGCGAGTTATTCTGATGCTGCCGTGAGTGCTGAGAGAAAATTGGTGAGCGGTGCCGAATAGAGAGCACTGTGGAGATCCTGCCGTTAGACTGGTCAGATATTTAAGCTATTCTCTTCAGTTGCTGTCTAGCATTATAAAATAATTTGAAATGGAGAGGGTACGCTTGGGTGCTTCAGAACAATTGCTAACACTGTATGTAAACTAAACCAGTAAAACACACCAGGGAGCTTCTGAACAGCAAAACCTTCCTAAATGGAAGGACTTTTTGCTGTGGGAGATGTTTATTTCTGCACCAGCCATGTTTCCTCCTCTGATCCACGGTCTAAGTTACTGATGGCAGTGGATGGCGGCACATCAGAGTTCTGTCATGTGTCAGAGGTTTGACCTCCACAGCTTGCTGCACGTCAGCAATGCTGCTTCCGCTGCTTGTGTCACGGGGTTACGGCTCGCGGTCAGAACTGCACAAGGGGAGGCTTTGTTTGATATTCGTGCTGGACCGCATATGTTGTTTTTCAGCCATTTCTTCTCCTTGGTGTTTCCTACTGCAGGCATCTGGCTTAATGGTCTCTAACGGCAGCCCTCACCATCCCAGCGAGAATGGCATGCTGTGCTGTGGAGCACAACCATGCCATTGTGCAAGGCATCAAGCTGCTTTACTGTCTTTTCTCTCCAAATTCTGCGACAGCTTCTTGGCACTAATGGCAGCCTGGAGAAATGCACTTGCAGTTTCCCATTCTAGAAGGCTGCTCCTAAAGAACTGGTTTTGTTGACTTGAGTCACTAGTGGAGATTTAATGTAACTTTCCTTAGTACCTCTGCTCTGTGTTCAAGGCCTGCGCTCTCTGGTGCTGCATGGTGACATTGCTTTGGGGAACAAGAAGGTAGTCCTCCCCCAAAAGAGGTGCTCGTAACAGGTAACTCCTTGGCCCTTTGCACTCTTTTCCTTCACCCGGCCTGCGTGTAGGCGATCGCCAGTGCATGGCCTGGGGACTTGGAGGAAAGTACACGTTCCGAGCATTTGAGCAGTGTCTGGGGGCTCAGCCCCTCCATGCCTCAAGCTCTGTTGCAGTAGGCTAGAGCAGGATTTGTGTGTGATGTTCTCCTCTTTGCAAGTCCAGTTCCAGCCTTCTGGGAGCAAGTCCCTGTCCTCTGTGAACGCACGCAGAGCCAACCTTGAACCATTTTGCCGTGCGGCTGCCTACACGATGGCTCCCATCACAGCCGCAGTGCTCTGTGAGCCTCTGTGGCTTCTGTGGTTCGGGAGCGCGTTTCGCATCCCTTCGCGAGGTGCTGCAGGAGTCTCTACCGCCGTCATTCAAACAGCCCTCTCACAATTTGTCAGCTGCAAGCAAGATGTCAGTCAGTGCTGCTGAAGTGTGTTTTACAGTGACAGACATAATTGCACTTAACTTTTTGCGTGGATGTTATCAATCTGTGATGGATACTTTGGGAAATGGAGCACTCTGATTGTAGATGATGTGTCACAGGCGTTTAATCTTCCTCTCGTAGAGACCAGGATTCAGTCACAACTTTTACTTGTTGATGTCAGGTTTTGAAAATGTAGATTTGCGCTGACCCTGGGAATCGTTCAGTCATTTAGTTTGCAGGGCTGTCATCTGAAAGGTTAATGGCTTACCAGGGAGAAAGAAGATCTTGCTGCAATCCGCTTGTATTCATATCATGTGTTAGCATGGCTGGGTGCTCGGTGTTTCAGTTCAGAAGGGCAAAACTCCTCCGGCTGCCTGCCTGGGACGCCCATGGCACGTCTCCATGGCTGTTCTAATCGAGAACCGCAGAGGCAGGGCAGGGGAGAGGGCAGGCCAGTCCTGGGGCAGGGGGTAAGCCCAAGCCGCAGGTCTCGGTGGGGCTCGCGGTGCCCGCTGCCGCCTGGGAGGCAGAGCCACGCGTTGGTTGCTCGTGCTCTGGACTGACCAGAAGGGCACACGGGTGAGCAAAACAGTGTCAGCCCTGCGTGCCGCACCTGCAAGCGTGCCTGGTGGCCAGGAGAGGTGGCAGCGCTGGTGGGACACCTGGCCCGGCCAGGAGAGGCCAGTGGCGCGGGAGCGCTGCAGTGCGGGAGGGCGCTGCCGTCCTGGCGGGTGGCAGTTGGGAACGCCAAGCGGCTCGGTCAGGTTTCTCACACGTGGGCTCCTGGTGCAGCCACGCGCAAGCCGTCGTGCGGACTGGCAGAAGGAGGCACTGGTTTGCAGAGCCAGATGGAGAGAGGATTGGGAGAGGGGTGGCCGCTCCCCCGAGAGCGGCACGCTGCTGGTGCAGCACGGCTGCCAGCTCCTGTGTGCACAGCAGCCGGGACAGCCGAAGCTGGCACAAGGCAGCCGGATCGAAAGGGCATGGTTTCCTCCTGGTTAGCAAGGCGGCGCGGCCGGGCTGGCCTGAGAGGCTGTGGGCAGCGAGCGTGGGGTCAGCTGGCGTGTAGCAGCCTTTCGCGGTCGGGGGGAGCCAGGCAAAGCCTCCCTGGGTGCAGGGTGTCTGTGTCCGGCCGGGCAGTACGAAATGCCCACCGTGGGCAGGCAAGGCACTGGGCTGCCGGTGCTGCCGGTGGGGCCCAGCTGGAAAAGGCAACGGGTGCTCCGTACTGCCCCGGCTGGAGGGGGCTGCAGGCCACAGGGCCAGCGCTGGTCTGCCCCAGGGGAGGCGGCACGGGTCCCTGTGGGCTCTGCCCCAGCCCGGGGGCGATGCCAGGGGCAGAGCAGCCTGTGCACCTCTCCCCGCTGCCCGCCCCCTCCCCGGGGGTCCAGGCTTCTGCAGGGAGAGGGGCTGCGTGCCCTGCCAGACCCGGGGCCCCAGCACACGTCTGCTGCTTCTAGCTCCTGCCTGATCCGCATGGCTAATCAGCTGCAGAAACAGCTCATTTGTGCTGCAGCTCACGGCCCTCGCAGCTGTGGGTCTGCAGCCTGGCTGGTAGCCCTCCCTCCCCGCGTGCCCTCTCCGCGCTCTGAGCGCAGCCGGTCTGTGCCACCAAGCGCTGAGGTCTTGAAATACTGATCTGGCGGGCGTGTTGCACCAGGGAAGTGCTGCTCTGGTTTTGATAAGAAGATAACAACTGCCCTACTTAAACCCCTGAAATAAGAGCAGGATGTGTAAATGTTCTCCGTGCTCCCAATTACCTTTTAAATGGTTAAGCTAGCCCTCCTTAGAAAAGGGAAATTATTTGCTCCTGTTCCTCTGCTCCCAGTGGAGTTTAATGCTAAGGAATGTAAGAATTTCCTTTCTAGGCAGAGAAGTCTGATTTTTCAAATTGATTTATTAATGGTGTTTGAACTTTGTCGTCTGGGCTTGGAAAGTGATCAGTGTGTGGCTTTCTGCTGGAGGCTGATGATGTGCAATAGGTGGCAGCTAATAAAGCAGCACCAGCAAGCCGCTGTGTTGGAGACCTGGACTCGGTCTGATGATAAGCCAGTCTTACTCTGTGCAGTGGGCTAATTGAAGGGAAGCGGGAAGCCTTTTACCTTCCCTATTTTTTAAGTAGCAACAATATTATTTATAAATAACTACCTTAATTTTCTCTTTAAGACATTTGAAATAGATTTTATGGAGAGTCTGTAGAGGAAAAGGTTCCAGGGTTTCAGTGCTTTTCTGCTCTGCTGGGGAACAAAGCCAAGACTTCAGAAAGCTGCCGCGGGCCGGAGGCAGACATCACTGGTAGCCTGATGGCCAGGATGCTTTTGCAGAGTGGTGGGGGTCTACCTTAAAGTCCCTCATCTGAACCAGGTGCCACCAAATAAGGAGTACTTTGGGGTGGGTGTCTCTGGTTTGACTGGAAACCGCTCAGAGAAACGTTGCCAGTGGGATCTCTTGAAAGTCTGATCCTTTCTACAAAATGCTTCCTTCTTGATGGAGTTGCATTTTCTAATCTGTTTCATCAAAAGAGCTCTAAAGTAAAACTACCTTCTGGTTTGCAACTAATGAAACATATTTTTTGGCTTGAGTGCTCAAATCACTTGTACTGTGAAATACAGCACGATGTTCCTAGTTTTTAAATTATGTACCCCACAAGAGGCCAAGGATGGTACAAGGGCTATGTTCACATCACAGTAGCTATGGATTAAAAAAAACCCAGTGAGATTGACACAATAAGTTAAAGCTTGGAGGAAGCGTTTCCATAGACCCATTCCAGTGGGTACGGTAAGAAGCAAAATTTAAGGATGGAATGTCCGTGATGCGTGTGCAAATCTGAACATGATGGTTTGTTTGAGCGGGTAAGGGGTGCTGGCACACGTTCATCCAGAGTCTGTTTCCCATAAGGAATTTGTTATGAAACTGCACTGACCGTATGGCTTGCATCCAGCTCAGCTGGATGAAGACGTGCAAAAATTGGTCACAGTCCAGTATGTTTTAGTGGTAGAAAATGACGATTAGGAAAAAATTTTTAAACAATATGAGTGGTTTCCAGGCACAAGAATCCCTTGCAGCAGCCGAGAGAGAGAGAGACATTAACTGTAGTTAGGAGAAGTTTGATTGATTTAGCTGGTTTTGAGGATGCATTGAAAAATTCGGGGAGTGCTCTGAGTGAAGAGGGTTCGATATCCTTGGAGTCATTTTTCTTTATAGAGCCCTGTTCCTGGTATAGTAATATTCCTGGAGGCATATTTTCTTTAGGGTATAGTGTAGGGTCATTAAGTACAAACCGAAGGTATTCAAAGAAGCTATATACTCAATTGTTAAATAAGCCCTGCAGGGGAATTGAGCGTTTTTTCCCTAAAACTTCTGTGTTGTCTGCTATTTAATATGATCTCTGCCACTGTTGATTTGTAATCTGTGCTTTCACCCTGAAGTGCATGTGGTTGTGTTCAGATATTTCCTTCTTTAAATCAATCACTTTCACCATTTTCCAAAACACTTCTTGAGTTTATTGCTTTTAGTAAAGTGTTTGGACTGTCATTATTTATTACTGGCAAAGTGCTGACAATGTGCTCTTCCCAAATGAGTCTTTATGTGGAATATTTGTTTAACAGGTTTTGCAGGGGAGGCGTCGCGGCTCCCCGCGGGCTGGGCTGTGCCTGCAGCACCCCGGTGCTGCGGGGTCTGCCTGGGCGGCAGCCCCCCTCTGCGCCGGCCCCGGCGCGGGGCTCCTCGGAGGGGTGCTTCTCCTCGGACACGTGAGCCCAGGCTTTGTTGTGCTGATTAATTTGACAGAATTTAAAATCCTAACCGAGGAAGCTTACACCATGTGTAATTTATCTTTTTGGAGTATTTCTGCTGTTTGGCAATTTTTCCCTACTGCTTCATTATCTGAAAACTCCTGACTCTGGAGAGTAGCTGGTGAAGGATGTGGAAAGCTGCGCTCTTCCCTCTGCAGCCTCCAGAGACACCGCGCTGCTCATCTCAGACAACCACTTCATAAGCACTTCATGCTTACAGTATGAGGTCTTAGTTCTTTGATGCAGTCCTCTGCCTATAACAATTTAATTGGCTACAGCTCAGACTTTCAAGCAGTGTAAATTAAACTTGTTGGGTTTTTTCTATTGTTTGGCAGCTGTTCTATCCTGGTTACTTAAGTCCTCCGGTCTAAATTAATCCCTGTATAGAGGAAGCTGCAGGAGCTTCGTTCTGCATTAAGCCTCACATTTTGGGTTGCTGGTCTGCAGTAGATCATGCGCACTTGTTAGCATCATCGGGTTTGTTCCGTTCAGCTGGCGATTGCTTTAGTTTTGACAGAACAGCGCAACATCATTTTCCCCTGTCTTCGAGGCGTGGTGGTTTCGGGGGGATACGCAGAGGCACGCTGTATGTAGTGCATCGAGTCCGTGTGCTGCAGACAGGCCTTCTTCCCTTTCTGCAGCTGGGAAAATTAAACGGGTAAATCTAAAAGTGGAAAGAATCACTCACTCCCTTTTTCATTCTCTCATGAATTTGGGCTTTTATAAAATCTGAGTCTGGCACCACCAGCTCCCATTGATTTTTGGGAAACAGGATATTTTAGTAGCTTGGAATGAGATGAAATGCTTGCAAAGCCCATATGTTGCTTGTTTTAGGGAAAGGGTCAGGAAGGTTTTAGAAAGTATTTAAATATTTGGTTTACACGATTAGAATAGATTGTCTGGAATGAAGTCCATTACCCGAGGTGATTCTTGCCTCACAGTTTTGTTTTTCATTGCAGTTCTTTGGAGTATGAGGTAGGTGTTCTGGCATCGCAGTGCCTGAGCACAGTAAAAGTTAAGGGCTGCGAATAAATACTGTAGATGGGGTTCTGGACACCACCGGAGCGGTGGATAGCTGCTGTGGCATTGTCTGTAAGCTGCAGTTTGGAAAATGCATTCTGGTAGAGTGAGCAGTGGCTGAGAGCTCCTCTGATGTCTGTCAGTGAAACTCCAGCAGCTCGTTTCTTAGACATGGGCTTTTTCCTCCCTCCATAGGCAAAGCTTTCAAGTTGGATTACGTTTCTTGAGAGCTACAGCCTGATATTAACTTCTTGTAGGTGTGTGTTCAGCTTTCTACAGCTTGCAATTTAATTGTTCTGTCCTCAGTTTTTCATGAGACGTGATCTTTGCATAATCCATTGATTATGGAAGATACGATTCTTGTTATTTGAAAGTATTCCTATGAGACTGCATTTTTTTCTGCACTGTTCTTAAGTTCGTTTAAAATAACTTGCAGTCATGACAGTGGTACATCAAAGAACAGGACCGTTCCGGTCTGCAGCATGCAGTACGGTTTCTAATATATTTGACAACGTGGGGCAGTTCTGAAAAGTTTTGCCTGATTTCTCTACCACGCTTATCCAATCCAGTTGGAAAGCAAAAACTTACCATTGTTCTTTTGCTGTGCATTGTTGATATTTTTATGTGAATTATGAAGCATCCTTTGATATCTGGCATTTCCCCTTATGATTCTCTGTTACTTTTTATGAGTACTTGCCCCCTAACTTCAAAAGCAGTTCATCACCTTCCCGCAGACAGTTATTAATAACTGATTTGGAACTGTTGGGCATTCCTGGGCCTGTTTTATGCAAGTTTCTCCCAAAAACACTCAAAAAGTGGCCATAATGTGCACAGACCTCAAACCGCCTTTGCTAGCATGTGAAGGATCTCTCTCATCACGTGCTGCTTCTGTTGCTGTCGTACGTAGACGTGTTCCATGGATTTAATGACTAAAAGCAAAAGGGAAGTTAAGAGAGTAATTAAATCTACCCTGTCCTGAACTGTGCTGTTGCAGCTGTTTCAGCCTAAATTGCCTGGAAGTTATCGTATGCTGGGGAAAAATATTTTTTGTATTTAACCCATGCTGGAACAGTGGGGTTTTGACTTCAGCCTTGGAGAGAGCGGCCTGGAGCCCTGACGGCTGGCCTTGCTGGAGCAGGCGTCCCTCCGTCCTTCCCTCTTCCCGGCAGCACCAAGTCTGCCTCGTTGCTTTCATTCAGCGGGGAGGAAGAAAGCTGCTTTTTGTGATAGTTCAAAAGGAAAATAATTGGCATGGGGGTAGTTAATGTGAGTTGCCATTCCTTAACATTAGAGATTCCACTAAAGTACTAATAATTACTGTTAATATCTTTCAGTGGAAACTTTCAGAGTAAACGAGCACTGGTTGAAGCAGTATTTAACGGCATGCTGCTGGCATGATAAGAATGCAAATAAGCGTTATTAGCCTAATGATTTTGCTGTCGCCATGGCTGTGCAGCAGTAGTGTTGTGAATATGTCATGCAGTACCCGTGAATTTGGAAAGTGTGTCAAAACACAACTTCAATTAGTTTGCTCTAATTATGGCTCTAGAGAGTTCATAACTATATCACTCCTCATTAAAAAAGATTTTCTTATATGGATTAATACAGCACAGAGAGGGATGTTTGAGCGATGTGAGGCAGAGCTGTGCGAAGGGAGGATACCCACGGTGTGGCAGGAGGTGCAGTGGGTCCGGAGCAGCATCGGGGTCCAGCCCTGTCCCGTGAGCTCCCGGTGCAGGACAGGGGCCGTGAAACCTGCCGTGCAGGGCGGGCAGGACCGGGTGGCTGTGCCGGGTCAGCCGGTGTTTGGCCGCTTCGGTACCGTCAGAAGAGGGTTTCGTTCCTCAGCAGGTGAACCTGGCGGATGATTCTGGACAGGCTCTTTGGTTAAAAACAAAACAAAACAACAAAAAAACCAATAAAAAACAAAACACACGAGCCCTAGTAGGAGCCATACTTGATGCTAAAATACAGATCTGGCCTGAAAGCTTTGCTCTGATAAAGGTCGAGGAGCGTAGGTAGCCAGAAGCCTGTGTCAGTCTGGCATCTCCGAAGGAGCCCCGCAGGATGCCACGTGTCCGTGCACCTTTCCCAGGGTATTTGTAGTGTCTTAAACACTGTCTTTTCCTATTGCCTGAGCATGTTCTTGCTTTGCGGAACAGGGAAAAGATTCTTGTGCTCACAGGTGAGCAGTTGGTGAAGGGTTAAAGTAGTAATTGTTTAAATCTTTTAGGCTTTCCTCCCAGTTCTGTGATAATTTGATGAAGAACTTCACCCTAATTAAATATTCAAATTAGGAATAAGTGTCAATATGGCTTCCCATTGCCTGGAATGATGATTAATTGTATTCAAAACTCTAGTGGCCGCTGTAATCTAAACCAAACCGTTGTTCTTGATTATTTCTGCAACACATTTACCATGTTTTTGTTTTAAAATTTAAACTAGTAATTGATTTGCCATATGCCGCAGAGCTGCACATACTTTCACGATATGTGTTTAGGAACTTGGGGACTTTGTAATTGGGATTTTCTTGCTTTTCAATGGCAGCCTCTTTTTTTTTTTCTTTTTTTTTTTTTTTTGTCTTCTACAATGCAAAATGATTTGGCTTTCACAACGCATAAGGAAAATGCATTATGCAATCAACTTAGTAGGTATAAGTTATATTGATCCTGGCCAAAGTTTGCATTAATTTAAAATAAATTAGACTTTGTTTCCCATTTTTCCCTACAATGTCATGCTTTTAAAAAAGGGAAGGGGGAAGGGGAGAGCTGATGTCCTTCTCGTAGTTACTGCGTTCTGTCTTGTGGTCTCGCAGCTAAATGTTCTCCTTGGAGAGACCTGGCTCTCCTCGGTGCAGCTCAGTGGGAGTGATGAAATGCCCGTCCATCCTACCTCAGAGGTGGAAAGTGGCCAGGGGCAGGGGGTCACGGGCCGTGGTTTCCCAACGCCCTCGTAACAGCTCACGTTCAAGGCCCCGGTGCTGGCAGGCCGGTGTCCGCAGCGGCTGAGCTGGCACTTTTGGCTCCCAGGCTCCACGAGCGATCACAGGACTGCTGCCCTGCTGAGAGCAGGTCTCACGGTGCATCCCTGCGCGTAGCATTTGTAATTCCTCCTGCTGCGAGGGAATACCTCGCTCTGTCTTTTAACGTTGATATATCTGAAATGGAGAGCAAATGGTATACCCTGCAGAGATAGGCAGCGAGGTCTGGATATGTCGTCTTCTGCTGCCGTATTTGTGCGTGTGTGGTCACACTCGTTTGGATGGCGAGTGATTCATTTTAATTACATGCGTGGAACGTGCCCACCGCTTCAGCATATGGTGCTCGCGAAACCTCGTGCTTGCGTGAGCTGCCAGGCGTGCTTGTGGCAGCTGGGGACGTGGTTGCAAAAGTCTTTTGCGAACTAAGGATTCAGAGCTTTCCTGGAAAGCTGCTGCGTGACGCCTCCTTCGTGGTGCTATTGCAGTGCCCGCCACAAGCCGCCTGCGGGACCGTCCCCTGGGGCCGAAGGGATGCTGGTCACACCTCCCTCGCAGCCTGCAGTGGTCCGGCCGGTGTGGTGGTGGGTTGTGGAAAAGGGCCGTCCGGGTGGAAGAGGGTCAGCCTCTCCTGCAGCAGAGCCTGGTAGAAACTTCTACAATACTCTGCTCAGAAATGGGCCTTTCAAGATCTGCTTTGTTTACTTCCAAAACAATTCCTGCTGTTTTGTTTGGGATGAAGAAAGCGGTCCCCCATACAAGCAAGAGAAATTGAAAAGTCTTTCTGTTAGCTGTTTTGGTGCCTCGGAAAGTATTTTTGGATACTGCTATTAAAAAACAAATGAAAAGTGTGTAATGCCTACAGGCAGTGGTCTTCTGTTTTAAAGTGTGTTCATGACAAACCTGCCTCTGCTCGCAAAGAGCCTCATATGGATTGTGTTTTAAATGGCAAACTGTTAGCCAAACTCGAAAATATTTTCACACCATCTTTTTTTGGTTAGAAATAGCTTTGGGAAGCACAAGCAAACTCAAACTGATGTTTGCTTTTTCTTATTTTATCCGTGCTGTTCACCATCAGCTGTATCAAGGTCTAAAAATATATAGTTCTTCACAAAATGTGTCCTGTTCTTAAAGGCAGATAATTTCCAGATGATTTGCTCGATAGATAAAACCTGCTAGCTAAGAACGTGGATTTGATGCTCTGCCGGAGAATCCACAGGGCCCTTTCTCGCAGATAGGGTGTTTGTGAGAGGACACAACGGCGCCTGTTTTTTCTGGCAGGAGGGCGATGCCGAGGGCCTTGCCGTGTCCAGTAGCTCTCGCTGCCGTGAGATGGTAGCTGCCGCCTCTGCTCTCATGCTATGCTGAGCCTCTCTGTGAAGAGGGAGCATCTTCGTTACGTACGGCAGCAGGGTCCAGAAGATTAATGATAACGTTTTATAAAAATTCACACAGACCTGGGATCAGCATTAGAAAAATACAGATTTGAATTGAAAGGGAAAAGCCCGAATCTCTCATCAAAGCATAGAAATCTGTGGGCTATCAACAACGGTTACTAGCAAAAAGTCTTCTCTCAGGGCAGGCTTCTCGGTGGGGCTCTATGGCTGGCCGGCGGCTGCGCTGGCCGGACGGGGAGGGGTGTGACGGCAGAGGCCGAGCCGTGCCCGCTGTGGTGCCGCTTGCTCCGGCTCTCCCAAGCCCCAGCGCTCCTGTGCCCGGGCAGCTTTCCTGGGCTGTGCCCCGCGGGGCCGGAGGAGCCGGCGCTGCCTGGCTGCGCCCTGCCCAAAGGGCTGCCGGGTCTATCCTCAGTGCCAGGGGCGGGTGCAGAGCAGCTCCGGGCTCTGGCAGCTTTGTGTGCAGCCCCCTCTCCAGTCCTAGGGCCTGATGAGAGCGGGGCTTGCGGGGTGTTGCATCCTGCCCTCCCATACTGCATGTTCCTGGGAAAGTTGCCCACCTTGTCTTCTAGCCTGTGTCCAGGCTTGCCATGTGCTGGGTTTTCCTTTTAATAAGCACCGAGCCACTGAAAATAGTTTCAACTGCGCGTCCATGAGCTCTGTTTTTTCTCCTATTTATAGGAAGGTTTAATGAAAGATGTAAAAATATCTCTGCTGCAGGAATGCTGGGCAGAGCGTTGTTGGGAGGGAGGATGTCATGCACTGCTGCAGCTAGAGAGGTGGCGAGTGAAATTTGGCTTCCCTTTTCTTAGGGGCTGGCATAGGGGAGCTCAGCATGGGCATCACCCCCTGCCTCGGGGAGCACAGCAGCATGCAGCAGGCTCTGCGTAGGTTTGGAGCAGGCCTTAGCCGTCAGAGAGTTCCAAAGATCTTATTTATGAATGTACTCAGAATTTTTTGGCATGGATAAATCCAAAACGCTTGCTGTTAGTGCTTTCTACCTTGAAGGAAACGTGGTTGAGTCCCACAGGGTGTTCGGGTCCGCTCTCGATGCCTTATGTTGAGACTTGTGTTTGCAGAGGGAGGATCGTACTCGCCAGCCACCGCGCAGGCTGTCCCCGGGTGCTGGCTCGCAAGGAGCTGCCATGTCCTGCCCGGGAGGTGGATGGCCACCTCTGTAGCGCTTTGGTTGTTGGCTGAGTCTGGCATTCAGCAGGGCGGAGGGGGCTTGCGCCAGGGTGTAGACCATCTCGCTCACAGCTGGACTGAGGAGCAGGTAAAGCAGCTGAACCACCCTTGGTTGTAATGGCTGAGCCACCACCTCGGTCTCCTCCTGGTATTTGGGGCCCACTATGGCTTTTACAAGCAATGTTAAAGTTGATGTTTGCTGTTTAACCTGCCTGGAATTGTCAGGCAAGAGTGAGCTGACGGCAGCAGTATCTTCGCTCTGCAGTAACGTCATCTCCGTTTCCCATCTCTTCCTTAGGCATATCTCGCTGACACTCCCTGCCAGCTTTCGAGGGAAAAATCACAGCACTCGCCTGGACTTGGAGCACCAGCACTCGAATTTGTATGCCATATCAGGTAAGCTGGCGCACGCAATTGTTTCTCTGCTCTTCTGTGTAATCAGAAGTGTAACCAAGCAAAGAGGCCCTGCTTGCGCAAACAGCCAGGTGTGTGGTACCCACGAAGCATTCGTCCAGCTTTTCCTCAGTGCCATTTAAGTGTGAAGAGCAGAAGGGGTGCAGTGAGACCCCAGAAAATGCCTAGGCACACGTGCTACTGGCAGCAAACGTTACTGATCGCTGGGGAGATCGCAGCCCTCGAGGAGGGATGCTGCTGCCCGTAGAGGTGCCAGATGAGAGCTCTGATGGAAAGCAACACTGACGCAAACTTTGCTCCTCATCCGTTTCATGATCTTCACAGGTGAGTCATAAGAGACGACATCTTTGCCCGTTTTGCAGGAAGCTTTGTCCTGCCTAGCAAGGATGAGTTTCGTACACACTGCTATGCTCAACATACACATTAAAAACAGATGGGATCTTTACTCTTTCCCATTTTTGTATTCTGAATACTGGCACTGCATAGACTGGTTTCCCCAGTATTAGGGCAAATTTGAAATAAGATGTTAGGATATGGGAGGGGTCTGCGTTATTTTTAAGAAGCATGCGCTTGCACATACACGCTTGATCTCTCTAGCTGCAGCTTTCTCTCTGTTCGCCATTCCAGGCTAGTATACAAGTGCTAGAGCTAGTGATAGTTTCCAGATGTCAGTGTGGAAGAAACCTGCCAATGAATAATTTAGCTGGTTTTTATTTTTAACTAGTACTAGTCTGCAGGGAAAATGTGTATTTAAATAGAGTGGTGAGGATCAAGCCCGTTCCTTCGCCTATGCAGGTACAGGTACTTGTTTCTGTGCTTCAGGACCACACAGTGGGTTTGGAGCTGAGGTCCCTGTGAGCTGACCCTGGCAGCTCTGCTCCTCTGGAGGAGGTCCTGCTTGAAGTGCTTGCCTTCTTGAAGGAGGAGTGAGCTACAACGGAACGTAGCCTGGTTCTCGGGGCGCAGGAAGAAATGCCTCTGCGAGTGAGAGGCAAGGATGCCTTACAGGAGTAGACTCAGGGAGTCTGTCACTCCTGGATGTGCCGAGAGCTGTGTGGTCTGGAAGCTATTTGTGAACCACAGCAAAAGGACTTTTGGTTTTGCAAACTAAAGAAAAACGTTAGGCGCAGCTGTGGCACAGCAGTGGTTTCACCTGCCTCTTCTCTTACGGGGCCAGCTCATGTTCTGAGCTTCAGCTGAGTAGTGCTGGGGTCCAAGAGAGCTTTCCTTAGGATTATTTTTTTTGGAGTAATATTACATCTGAACAAATATTGTGCTAGGCATGGTAGAATGACGCTTAGCCACAGTTTTCTCTTTGTTATGTCGTTTTTGCAAGAGGAGAAGAATATTTGCTTTAATCCTGACTCTGTCAAAACCTGGTGAAAATATAGTCCCTTCATCGGGCTGAAGGAGATTTTCAGGACAGTTTGGAAACCCAGAAAAAGCAGCAGTGGATTCAGTGGGGCTGTACAATAGGTAGTGCTTGTGCATAATCAGGGAAGAGAAGATGGCAAAAATGTGCCATTCACAGGTTCTTGCTATTAATAGTGAGTGACACTTCTAACATGGGAACATGGCATTAATTCATGTACCATAATCAAAGGGTTATTTAAAAGGTAATCTCTGACTGAAACTGCAGCTTCGGGTTCCTAAATAGATGGAATATAACAATTGCATAATTCTTGTCAGTACTCGTTTTTCTTGTTACTCTCCTGCCCTAATAGATTTAGAAATGTAAGGGAAGGCGTGCTCTTGTGTTCACATGAGACAGTCCTGGAGAGAGGACGGAGAGCTGCGCTTTTGGGCAAATGTGGAAAGAGCAAGGCAGCAGCTCTGCGTGAATGTTGCTGAGAACAACCCTGCTCTCGGACTTCCCGTGGACTGCCGCTGCTTGCAGTGCAACCGGGGAGGATGACCTATTTCTCAGAGAACCTGAATACCTTGCCAGATAATTATAGGCAAAGCACAAACCAGGCCTGTAAAACTGGACATGGCATTAGTCCTCCACATTTGCATGAGCACATTTCAGTCAAAGTATATAACTCTCTTCTCTTCCCCCAACTGCACGTTCTCCTCCAGACACGGTGTTATACAAGTTGTTGTGCATACATGTGCTGTAATGGCTATTGCAGCTGTGAATCGTTTCTGAAGAAAGGGTCTTGTCATATGAAACATCCTGTGCATTGGCAGGGATCTTCATGCCTAACTCCTGACCGCTGCTGCCTTTTCAGCAGCTGTGATGAGGTGCTGTGACAATTCCCTTTGCGTGCTTAAACATTGCTGAGGTAGATTAGCCCCCAGACGCACTGTGGAAACCATTCTGAAGTTTCCTGTTACGTCGGTGTAGTTTGCAGCCGGTCCATTTTATCTGCGCTGCAACGCGAGTGTCTCGCTGCAGTGCCATGGCAACAGGAAATTTATTAACGCACTTCCACTGTCGTCCCTAATTGCTCTACTGGGATGTGGTTTGCCGCGGTGGGGTCCGGGCTGCAGTGTGCTGCGGGGCCCGCGGCGCCAGGGGAGATGTGGGCGCGTGGAAGATGTGCGGGTCGTGGCGGCGAGCGGCCGGCGTGGCGGGCGAGGTGACCGGGGTCTGGCGGGTGCAAGACTCCTCTCCGGTCCTGCCGCGCGCGTGGACGGGTCTGCGGGCTCCCTCTCTTGGCTCTCAGCAAAATGGAAGATTTCCTGGTGCTGGTGCAGGGAAACAAAAGCCGTTATGAATGGTCTCTTATCTTCCAATTTTGGTATCGCCTCAGTCCGAATTCTTGTGGTGGGGACAGGATGGGCCCTTTAGGAAGGGAGGGCTGTAAAGGAGGGGGAAATTAAGAGTTGCAGCATGGTCTCAGTTCTCTCTCTGTAGATACCCAAGATGTTCTCAGTAGTCAGAGAAAATGACGCTTCCATCTGGGGTTCAGCCTGTTTATGGAAGGTGAAATGAATTTTGGCTGTTAAGCCTACTCTGTATCTCAAAATACATTTTGGCAGAAATTGCCAGATCGCCACTGGAACCGTCCTGTTACTCCTTGGGGTGTGTAACGTAATTATTATCACAAAGCTGGAGTCAAGGAAAAAACGGTCCTGAAAGTAGTAATTACAGGTTTTAACCATCCTTTTGTTGTTTCCAGTCTTGGTAATGAAACACTGGGTGACCAGAAAGTTAGGGAGGCTCCTCTTTGCACAGTAAATGAACGAATCGGTCTTTGACAGGGTGCATATAGGAAACGATTGCCCGGACCTCGCAGCCCTGCGCAGGGAGCCCGCCACGTGCCGCTGCGGCGCAGCACTGCCGTCTGCGCTTATGCTTGCACTGCTGGCGGCGTCCTCCGCACCCGGCAGGCTCCCTGGTCCCGCCATGTGCCATGCGCCTGAGACCAAAAGGCAGAATTCCTTCGAAGCTGATCTGCAGAAGGTCTCTGGGTGCTGCTGGCAGCACGGTGCTAAGGAGCTGACAGGTTTAATATGCACGTTCAAACGGGCAGCTGCTGGAAGAAGAATGCCTTGCTCCAGACAGACCTGTCGACAGACACTGCTCAGTATTTCACAGCATAGTCTTTCTTCATGGCCTTCAGCTTAATTAAGATGTTGTTGTGACTACATACTGCCTTCATTTCAGACTCGAGCATCTTCTGGCTGCATATTGCTTTGGCTTATCAGAGGCACAAGGACAGTGAGGGAGAGAGGGAGCCCTCTCAGGCAGCCACAGATAATAATGTACAGGGAAAATTCCTGAATGAAGTGAAAAATTATTTATAATAATGGTACTCAAATAGAAGAGAAATAAGTCACTCTAAGGGTATATAAATTTTTATGATAGTGTATAAACAGCCATAGCTTGCCTTGTCTCCCATCTATCCCTGCAGAGAATGAGCGCAACATCTAGCATAAAGAAAAATATAATAAGAAAACGAAGAAATGAATGGGAAGAGCTGGAGGATTGATCACTTGGTGTATTTGTATATCCTGATGTAAAAGGTGCTGCTGACAGGTGGCCAGGTTTCGTCTGTATAAAACCATGTGTGTGCTGTCAGGGCGGTGTGAGCAGCCTTGTTTCGATTGATGAATTGCCTGCTTTCTTGATTAAACCTTCCGTCACTTAAGAAACAAAAAGCCTGTGTTTGGATGGCAGAGTGGGACATGTCAAAAAAATCTGTCTGCTTTACCTTTGTGCAGATGTTGGGCACAGACTGTAACATGTATTATTAAAATGAATGTGGCATTTACTGTGCATTATTTCTTTCCTGGGAGAAAGGACCTGTAAATTATATGCTAATAATAAGCTTTAACCCTTTCAGAAACCAAGAGATTTAGGAGTGCAAATACTCCTGCAGGCCTCACTAATTGGATGGGCTTGAATACCACTGTAGCTCTCTCTGAAGTTAATAAACTGTGTGTTTCAGACCAGTATGCCGATGCCTCTCGGGGATCTTGCCTCCAATAAGTTTTCTGCTGTGTAAGTGCCACTGAAATGTAAACCTTTCGAATTACAAAATCTTCCATTGAAAGCCCCCTTCAAATTCTGATTACAGGCGAAAGCTGTCTCCTGCCTGGGGACGAGGCGGGCAGCGGAGAGGTTGCACAGCCAGCCATGCACGACCTCCACCGCGGGGGGGACAGCGCTCTGGCGTCGATGCTGGCAGAGCCTCCCCGCACCGGCTCTAACCTTTGATTTCACTTTCAGAATCACTTCAACCTGCCAGTTTGAGACGTGCTCAACCGACTTGTCTCAGGAAAAGGATTAGGGATGGAAAAAAGTCTTAACACACCTTGCAGAGCACATGGCAGGATGTTGCGTCGGAATGAGTGACTGAGTTTGCAAAATGAGTTTTTTACGGTCTCAGCTGTGATTCCTGGTAAATCACAAGCTGGTCCAAGCTGTGTGCTTCCCTATCGTGTGGGCTTTCTCTGCTGAAGTCAGGTGGGCAAAGCCATCGCTGGCTTTGGCGTGTGACCGAGCGCACTGCTGGGTAGGGTCTTTTTTTTTTTTTTTTTCTTTTTTCCCCTGCAATTTTTCTGTAGCCACCTTCTGAGTCACGTTGCGGACGGACATGTTTGTTGGTTGTAGCATGCAAGCTTATGGAGTTTGAATATAGGACAGTCGATACTTGTACCTTCTCTTGACCTGCTCTCAGACTGTCAGGACGGAAATTGCATTGCATGGAGTGTATCAGATACTTCTGCACAGCCCCACCAGAATGTGCGCACAAAGCAATTAGAGCCTCTGTACCAATTTTGTGTCTGAAACAAGTGTAGGAACTTACAGATACTGCTACAGCTGTCATCTCATAGCCAGAAACCTAACTTCGGTCGTAAAATCCTATCTCCAAGGGTTTTTCTTCTGGCAGAAACCTGGAGATAACAGGATGATCACAGTTACCCTTGGATAGGACCAAGTTTCATTTTTTGAACACTTATATATGGAAACTGTGCTGAAAAAGCAACAGAACAAAAGCAGAACATACTTTGATGTATGGTTGTTGATAGTCTTTTCAAATAATACTTTCCAGCTGTCAGCCCCAAACAATTAAAACATTTGTGCAAGTACTTACAGAGATAGCTGATGTTAGCTTGACACGCTGATATGCCATCCATAAGTTCAGTACCTCAGGTTGTGTTAATCCATAGAAATAAAACAGGATCCAGAAGCACATACTGTTTGTATGGTATAAAAGTTAGCTGAATTGTTTTTTAAAATATGCTTAAGAATCTCATACCACTTGACGAGTTCTCAGTTCAGTTACGGATGCTGCAGAAGGTGCTCGTGGAGCAGCAGTCGGTGCTCTGCGCGGAGCCCGTCTTACAGCTGCGCCCGCCAGAGCCCTCGGCCGCGCAGGGAGAGCGGAGCTGGGCACCTCGTGCCCGTCACCGGAGCCTGCGCTTGGAGCGTTTGTGCCGCCTGCCTGCAGCCCTGCACGCTGCTCCTGCCTGGCGCTGTACGCCGTTCAAACGCTGCTGCTCGCTTTCCTTAAATCCTTCCTTAACGTTCAGACTCCATCCGTGATTATGGCTGCTGCTTCCTGGACATGCCAGCGTTCTTCAGTTTTGCTGATGCCGAACTGAAGGTGAAGGTTTTCCTTCTCTTGCAAAGGGAAAATGCCATGTCCTCTGAGTTGAAGCTTAGATGCCACATCCCGAAACCTGTCACTCACTTTATCTACTGGTGAAGCAATATTCGTGTTTGTGAACAAGGCTGCAACATTTGCCATTCATTTGCTTAGGAGTGGCAGGTTTTCAGAGCAGTTACTTGATGCAGCAATGCCTTTGCGTATATTTCTTATCTTAAAAAGTATTATTTTGTAATTGTCCTTAATCACATTATCAACACGGTTACTTGCGTGAAGTATTTTTCCCAGAGAAACTGGACTGGGCACCGAGGAAGGGAAACACGGCCGGCTGCCAGCTTGGCGCTGGCTGCTGCACGTTTGCCAGCTCGCTGTGAAGGATGTGTTTGTGGGCAGCTCTTACAGGTGGCACTTTCTCCACATCTCTAATTTGTTTATTTTGGAATTGTGCACCAATATTTATTGCCTTAATATTTACCTTAAAGAAGCAAATATTTAAATGGCTGTTTGTTATTGTATTTTGTATATAAATATTTCTTTATTATATTTAAATATTTATGTACCTCTGTAAGACACTTTATAGAAAGGCCAGACCAAACTTTGTGATCTGGTCAGCTAGCAGGAGGGCTTTGTTGTGGTGTCTGGTGGGCCGTAGGTAGCAGCTTGGGGCAGGCAAGTGGTCGAAGCAGTTGCTGTCGTGAAGGGGGACGCTGGGGCCGCGGCTGCAGAGGGGAACGTTTGCAAGGGCAGGTTCGGTCGGAGTTCCGTCTGCCTGGTGGCCCGGGCAGACCTTCCCAGCGGGAGGTCATCTTGAGGGAGCAGGGGCGTCCCCTGGGGCCGGGTCCCCTGTTGGGGAGGGGGTGGAGGGGCTCGGTCCGGTGGAGCCCGGCTGGGGTCCGTCCGCAGCGCGGCGGTGGGACGAGGGGGTTGCTCTTCAGCTCCTGTAGGAAATGCAGGGAGAGCTGGCAGTCATTCTGTGCTGGTTTATAATCCAGGTCTCTGGAGGCAGCAGAGAGTGTGCAAACTGATGTTAATGATCTGGAAAAACATCAAAGCCAGTGGATTTCCTGAAAAGGAAAACAAGTTGCTTCTCTGTATTGGATAATGCAGATCTTGGCAGGGGGGAGTTGTAATTTGTCTGGGTAGCTTTGCTGGTGGAAGCATTTATTTCACACACTGCTCTTACGGCAGCAGTTTGCGTCCAGATTCCTTCTTCCTTTCTGGAGCAGAGCGGATTTATTCAGCGTGGCTGTGAGTTTCGCTCCAAAATGCCAACGCGTGGCCGTGGAGCCTGGCTGGAGCCCTGCGGCAGCGACCGCTGCGGGGGCCGGGGCGCACGGCTGCCTGGGTTGGCTGCTGGCAGCTCTGGTTTTCCATGGCTCACTGACTGACTCAGGAAGGCCTTGTTGCATATACCCTTGCTTTTCTTTATTTTTTTCTTTATTTTTTTCTTTATTTTTTTCTTTATTTTTTTCTTTATTTTTTTCTTTATTTTTTCTTTATTTTTTATTTTTCTTTTATTTATTTTTTTCCACTCCTTTCTCTTTTCCCCCCTTTTTTTCTTTTTTCCCCTTCCCCCCCCCCCAAAAGTCGTCTCTTTCAGAGGTCTTCTGGATTAAGAAATGGAAGAAAAATTAAAGATTTCATTACCTTTCAGTGCCCATACATCAACTTCTTTCTTGTTGCAAAATGTCAGGTTATCTATGCCACAACTGCCACTTACTTCTCTTCAATGTACGTTTTCTTTTAAAAGATACTGTATCTTTCATCTGTATGTAATGAGGACAGACGTTTTAATCAGAGGTTAGTCATTTATTTTTGCAAACTATTGTTTTGCTTCATCATTTTTGCAGATAATTAAATGGTTCACTTGGCACAGTGTGTCGGCTTTATTAAAACAGGTAATTTTGAAAAAAAGGAAGATGCTGGTTTTTGGATCACTGCACAAGAATTGCTTTTATCGTCATCTTCCAGCATAGTTTCTGGTGGTTTTGCGTTACCCTCCTATGTTCAAGTGTTTTAGTATGCTCCACTCTCTAAAGGGGAGGCCCTGTGCTACATTTTACTGTCGATCCAGATTACCACGTGTACGTTCTTTGCGCGTCTTAAGAACACAAGTGGAACGAAATTTATTTTTTGTGACACTGAATTTTAATCAGGATGGTCCAAAAAGCAGACAAGTTGTGACACAAGCTTTATTCTGCATTGAAACCTCTTTACTGAGGCTCAGATTAAAGTCAGCCTGTTCTTTGCCCTGTTGCAATTTTCAGTCTTTGGACTAAGAGACCTGGATAATCTTTAAAACAGAAAAGGCTCTATTAATATCCAGCAGTTCAGGGAGACTGAAGTCTCATCTAAAATGCTGCAGCTGCGTGTTTCAGAAAGGCAAATGTGTTACTTAATACTATATTTAACGAGATTCCAAAAAGTGTATTCCTTATTAATTTAGCTCATCCATGGTATACTGATTCTTTGGGCGCTTGCTGCTGCAGCGTACCGTCCTGTGTTACCAGTGCTGCGCTCAGGCAGGCTTGGCCCAAGCGGTGAAAGATGGGAGTCCTGAGTTCTGCTGCCTGTATAATTTTTCAGACATGTAATTTTCTGATTAACCTGCTGTCGTCCGAAGTGGCATTCTTCATCTTCATCATCTCACTTTTGCATACTTGCACAAGAGCATGACGGCTCTGGCTGTGGTGCCGCTCTTTCTCTTGCGTTCTCCCGACTGTCCCCCGAAGCTGCGGGCTGGCACGGGAAGCCTTGCCTTCTGCTGTAACGCACCAGACGTGCAGCCTTCACCCATTTTTCTCAGCTCACACGTCACCTTCCGAGGGAGCTGCTTTTTGATCTCTGCTGAGAGGATTATCTGCCTGCTACCCCCGAAGCCTTGAATTATGTATGAGAGGTGTAGCGGCAGGGATGTTCCCCATCCCGATGGCGTGGGCGGTGGCGAAGGCGTTGACGCCAGCGGCTCTGAGCCGGCGAGGCGTGCGGGGAGCATCAGAAAGCGAGCGGAGCAGGGCTGTGTCGAGAGGGAGGGCGATGCTGGCGGGGACCCCCGCGGTGACGCGGAGCCCCCCGGGGCAGGGGTGCTGCTCCGCCCGTGCTCCGCGCGCCCAGCAGCAGCCGTCGCAGGAGCGTGGCTGCTGGAGGAGGACGAGTTGGCGGGACTCGCGCCGGTTGCTTGTGGAGCGCAACCTTTGAGGCGGGCTGCGCTGTATTTGTTTTGCTTTTCTCAGTGCCATAGTTTAATTTTTTTTAAATAGGAAGCCGCTCTGTGGTTTGGATATTTAAACAGTTATTAACCGAATGACAATTAACAGATTGCATAGACAGATTTTCTTTTCAAAACCTCTGAAATTGAGTACAGTTTGCAAAACTATCACGGCATAGTAATGACAATGAATTTTGATTTCCCGGAACTGATATTAGACTCCTTATTAAACTATGTGCATCTGCTTTTAATTTACTCCAAATAATTGGAAAATGCAATGAAGCTTTCCAATTAAAGCACGGCTTTATGCTGTTTAATAATACCCCCATAATATTATAGCTTATGAAGTGACAGGTGAGTTGGTGTATGAATAAAACATAAAGGCAGCAATAAGGGACAGAAAACCGGAGACAGTTGTTGGGGATTTTAAATGCTGGATGTAATTTGCATATATTAATCTCTTCTTTTCAGCCTTATCAGGCGTTCTTCAGTATTTGAAGTTAAAATAGCGTTGACAGGCGGGAGTACGCTTAGTTTTTTCAAGGATTTATTACTTGTATAATTTCTGATCTTTAATAAGCAGATATGACTGATCCTCATAGTTCTATAGAAATCGGTTAATTGTTCCAGATGGCGTGTACTGATTATGCAAAATTACTTTTCACACCATTTTTTTTTTTTCTGATGGAGTTTGGAGTAAAATTAAATTTTTTATAGCCTTCTTATCATGCTGTTTTACAGAGGTTTTTGCACAGAAGTTGAATTTAATCTACTATATTACATTGACCAGCAGAGTTATTCTAATGTAGCATTCTGTGATTTGACAAAGAATAATAGAACACATTGCTCATTGTTCGTTACTGTGCTGCTAATAAAAAGGAGTTCTAGTGCAGAAAACCAGGCTGTTATTTATGAAGAATGCTTAATTTGCACAGTTAAAAATGCAAAATTGTTACAATGAGACGTTCTCTCTTTTGGGTAGAAGACTTGTGCAGAACAAATGAAAATAGTCTTGTTGCTACAGATTTCATCTGATAAAGAAGGATTTTTTAAAATGACTGGTGTGGCTAGGCTGTATGTTATTGGGAGGAGCAGTCATCCAGGCAGCACGCTCTGACTCCTATCAAGAGGTGTCACTGGTGTTTTCCCTGATTATCGTCATCTGGATATCTCAATGGCATAATTTCATAATTGAAAACATTTATAAAGGTGGTTGGGCTTCATTTATCTAATGAAAAGCTGTTTATACAAAATAAACCACACATAAAGCCCCCTTGCTAATAAGGTTATTGTGATTCATTCTGGCGGCGACTCAGTTGTTGGAGGCGGCGGCCCAGCGGCGGGCACCCATCCCGCAGGCACGCCATGGGCAGGGGCTCCGCAGCCGCTCTCGCCGCAGCGGGCGGGATGCCGCGGGGGGTGTTCACACGCTGCGCGGGTTCGTCCAGCAGTAACGTCGGGCCCTGGTTAATTTTGGTGTTGCGTCCCACCCCTTGTCGTGCCGCGCCGCGGGCAGGCGTGAGGCGCTCCGCTCGGGCAGCGCTGCTGCCTTCCTCCCGCCCCGCTGAGCCTTGTGTCAGTTTGCTCGATTTTTCCTCCCTCGCGCCAGCCCCGGGGCTGCGGCGCCTTCGCCAACAAGCAGCGTGCGGCCTCGCGCTGCAAGGGTCCCGCTGGTCCCTCGGGCTGGGCTTCGTCCTGGGGTCTCTGCCGCCGCGCTTGGACCTCCGTGGAGGGGCTGAAGGGGCAGTCGGGGGCCGAGTCCGAGACATCTTACTAATCTTTGCAAAGCAAAACAGCCAATGTTTAAAAAATGACCTTGCGGTTAATGGAATTAAAATCTCAAATCAAATTGGAAAAGTGGGGATACAGTAAATGGACTTTTATAAAGAGTGCTTATTTTTAACTCAATAGAAAAAAAGACAAGTAATTAACTCAGCCATTAGAAAGCTCAAAATTTCTCCTGCCTCCTGTGGAACTAGAAAATTGTTTTGTGTATACTCTTTATATATATATATATATATATATATATATATATATACACGAATAATATATATGGAGACGACTAATAGCATAAATCAGAAATGATTAGAAAATATTTGTTCTAATGAAGTAATAATTTGGTAGTAATGCTTTTCATCAGTGTAGCTTAAGGCTACATTAAGTGGACAGACTTTATATGGATTCTCTAATTTTAATCTTCAAAACGCTATCTAATGTCTCATTAAGACTTGCATATAATGTATCTTAAGTACAGTCATTAAATATAGTTTAGGGAGATTTATGTTCAGATATTGCTTAAAGATGTTTTAATAGGCCCATTTACTCTGATGATATTAATGAGCTCTTAACACGTATTAAGCTTCTAAAACTAGTGGTATTCCGCTCGCAGTGAGCAAAACAACTTAGGAATTGTAAATGAATTGGTTGCTCCAACAAGGCTGTTTTTCAACCCAGTCTTCAGACACCCTCTCCGGTCTGTTCAGCCCTGTAAGCACGGGGCTGCGGCCCCGCGCCGCCGGCTCCTCGCGCGTCCCGCTGACGCGTGCTGCCCGGGCCCGGCGAGGTCGTTCAGACCCGCTCGTCGGGCGGCGTCTCCTGGGCGTGCAAGGGCTTAGCAGGGGTCGCTGATACTCGTGTAACCGCCTGTATGGTAAAAACTGCGGGGTGAGAATAGGCTAGACCTGCGTAAATATCTGTAACACGTTAGGCAAATTTGGTTGCGTATCTACTAAAATAAGTAAATCAGATACTTTAAGGAAAGAGCCAAATACAGTTGTGCTTTTAGATGAATTCTGCTTTTTGATCATCTAAAGTTAAGATGCAAGAATTGTAATTATGATAATAAAAAAATGTTCATTCCCCTATTGTCACTTTAGTTCCAACTCGGAAAGTTATTGCAAACAAAATTCTCTGGTTTCATCACTCAGCTCTTCTTAAAAAATCCTTCTGAGTTCAGAGACTTTTATAATTACTAAATTGGTTTGTTAGAAGGAGATAATAGCAAATTTCTTCTTTTCATAATTGGACATTTCTTCCCTGTAGGCTAATGTATGCGCGGCACTTGCATACACAATAAGCTGTGCTTTTGAAAAGCCATAACTAGCTAATAAGTGCTGTGGTGTCATCAGAGAGTAATGGTTTGCTGATTAGCATAATTAATGACAAATGGTGGTGCGGAGCGGGTGGATTGGTTTAGCAGATGATGAATGCGCTGCAGCCCAGGCTGAGTCCTGCCAAGGCGGCCTGGCTGGCTGTCAGCGGCAGCTCCCGCGCAGGTAGGCCTCGTTAGTCACCGCCAGCCCGCGCCTCGCGCCCGCCGCCGCGCCCCGGCAGCGCGGGAAGCTCCGTGGCACGAGCCACGCGCTGTCACGGCTCCGCAGGGCGGCTCCCGGGCGCCGGCAGCGCGTCCCGGAGCAGGGCTCGCTGCTGCTCCCCGCCACGCTCGGGGCGGGGGGTCTTCGGCCGAGCGCTGCGGGACGGCCCGGCGCCGGCGGCAGAGGAGCTGTGCCCGGCCGGGTGTTCCCGTGGGCCGCGAACGGTCCTTGTCCTCCGAGGGCAGGAGCGATGCTCCAGGCGGCCGTCCGTGCTACGAGACCCGCACATTTATCTGCGACTTGATTAATCAGGGCTAATTTGCATTCGCAAATGAGACTGATAAAAATGGAGTTACCTTTTCACCTTTAAGGGGGAGGAGGGATTATTTCTAGGTTGCCTCTTTTTTAAGTGATAAGCAACTCTTTTACCAATAAGGATGAAAATACTTAATTTGCATTAGCAAAAGAAGCTAATTATTACATAGTTAATTAGCATCTGGAAATGAGGATTATCTTAATTACAAAGCACAATTTCCTTAATAGCTACAAAACTGTAAGTTTGATCTGTGTGGAGATTGGTGACTATTATTATGTAATTAGTGATCATATTAATGGTGCAGTGTATTTAGATATAATTTGCATATGCAAATGAAATTTACCTGATAGAAATATGTGGCTCCACTAATGACTCTGAGCACTTAAAAATTAAATTACATTAGGAGATCTGGATCCTGAGTTGCCGTGCACAGTGGATCTCCTGCAGAAGAGCTTTTGGCTCTGTGGGGCCGTGGCTCCGTGGTCCGGCTGTTGGGAGGACAAGGAAACCTCCCCCCACCTTTTCGGCTCCCCAAAGCTCAGCGTTAGGTACAGCCTCCTGCAGCTGAGCGGTATCTCGCGCAGCGTGGCCACCGCCCTGCCATCCTCTCCTGTGCTGAAGACCTCCGCTTTGGGTCCTCATCAAGGCTCTTCTGGCCAGATCAGCACTACATCGCTGGATGGTGGGAGCACGTGTTCGGTGCATTGCTGAGCTCCCAGGCAGGGGGTGGGAGTCCCACGTCCTTTGTAGCCGTGCTCGTGATGAGTTTCTGCTTGCCGTTCGTGTTTAGGGGTGCCTGTGGTATGGAGAGCATGGTGCTTTCAGGACAGCTGATCCGTCATCTTTCCCCTGCTTTTATTGGAAGCAAAAAGATGCCTGTGTGTTTAAAAAAAACTAAAGTCCTTTAAAACAAAACCATGTTAAGGGAGGGTGCTGTGCACCCTTATCTCCCCAGGGAGCCCTGTGGGACAGATGTTGGTAGCCCAGTGCACAGCTGGAGATTGTGCGGTGCTGGTGCTGGGGCGGATTGCAGCCCTCGTTGCAAGTGAGAGCGTCTGCCGCTGCCCGGTGACCTGGCTCCTGTCCAGAGAGGTTTTTGAGTTGGGGAGCCCAGTACCCTCACAGTGACAACCCGCCTGCCCCTGTTGTACGAAATCACACCTCCATAGGTGTCTCAGCAAAGGAAAATCAAAGCTTCCAGGGCCAGATATTGTAACAAAATGCACTGTGTTTCTTTAATATACACTGCTCCTAACCTGCAGTACTGGAATGGCTGAAGTGCAAAAAATACCAGTGCTGGAAGGAAGCAGCCGTTACCCAACAGGATGTTTCTCTCATCAAGAGGCAGAAATTTACAGCCACCGGCCGGGGAACACTGCAGCTATTGTGGGTGCTTCCCGAGATGCTTTTTGCAACTGCTTGCTCCAGCCCGAGTCCTGCCTGCACCTCCCTGCCTCTCTGCAGCAGACAGACATTACATGTTTAATGACTTCCAAGGAGTCTGCCTATCATTACAGCTAGAGCTGAAAGTAATTGAAAAGCGTCTGCGTTTCTCTTCAGCGCGGTGGCCCGTGCGCGGAGGCTGGAGGAGTACCTCCGCTTCGCCTCCCCGTCCGCGAGCAGGACCTGCCCCGTCTCTGCCCAGCCCCGCGCAAGTGCCCTGTTTTGTATCTGCTCTGGTCTAATTAATTAAGGGTTGTTGCTTGGAAGTAGCACATGCTTAGGTGTGATCTTTGAAGTTTAGTGTGGTGCAGAGACTTCAAAGGGGACATTTTATTAAAAAATAATAAAATCAAGAGCTCCTAAACACTTGCAATTTGAAGAGCTTGTTTGAAGTCTCTCCATGTTCTCTGGTGCTGATACAGCCGCAGCGCTGAGGTACTACTTAGCCGTCACCATGCAGTACTTAACCTTCGCTTTATTTAAAAAAGAAAATAATCAAAACCAGGAGTATTTTCTCAAGTGTTTTCATGGCTTGATCTAGCAGTAAAGAACTAATTGTGCCGTGTCATGAGCTATGCAGGAAACAGAGAAAATCAAGGCTGACAATCAAATTAGCAAAAACGAAAATTTAGTCCAGGTCTGTTTTTTTAATCAAAGTTGTTTCAAGACGAACAGGAAAGCTGTAAACCTTTCCCATCGCGAAGGTTTCCTTCCACGGCCCAGGGGGCCCCTGCTCTCCCGCTCACCCCACCCAACGTCGTGTGGTTCGGTGCTGCCGCCGTCCCGCTGCCCGGCCTGGGCCCCGCGCCAGGGCCTTCCCAGCCAGGCTGCGCTACCGCTTCCTCGATCCCCCGCGACAGCTCCCTGGTGCGAGCTCCTGCTCCCTCCGGGAGCTGCGGGACCAGCGGCACAGCTGGCCCTGGGAGCTGGGTGCTGTGCTCCGGGGCCGTCTCGTGAGCTTGGGTTGTGCCTTGGTCCGGTGGAGATGAACGAGGGGAGAGGTGGTGGGTTGAGCCCTGCACCCCTGCCCGCGGGCCGGGTGTGCGGGCAGAGCTCACGCAGCGCTGCCAGCCGAGCCCCCGGTGCCAATCACTCGAGTGGAGCACGGGACCATCCTGGCTGCTCTGGTCTCCTCTCGTCAGTGCGTTTGACTAACGAGGGGCTGCGCAGGGCCGCCAACCCGCTGATCCCCTCAGCACAGCCGGTGACGGTGGCCTCTGTGGGAACAGCACAGATGGCAAGCCCGAGCGACAGCGTAAACTGCAATATGTCTCGGAGACGCCGCTGGGCTGCGGCTGGTTTGTCACATTGTGGTGGTCTGCTGGGCTGGGGGCAGCTCTGCGTTCCCCTGCCCCTTGTCCGAGGGGTCCCTTACTGTGGGGCTGCTCTGGGTAGGCTGAAAAGTGACTGGAGAGGAGTGAGAGGAAATGGGATCGATGCCTTAATATTTGGGTACTTTATTAAATAAAGAAGTATGTGCATTTTGGGGGCAGTGACTGCAGCTGGGGAGCGCAGCCTGGGGCGGTCGCAGCGTTCCCGATTGCAGCCAGCTTGGCAGGAGCTCGCGGGAGAGTTTGCTTTTGTTTTCCCCTTGAGGTTTTGCTATCATTAGTGATTTGGAAATGCAGAGTGGTGGTATTCCATCTGGGACTCAGCGCACAGTAGCACAGAGAGCACACACACATGTTTACTATTCAGACTGCTATTTAAATTACTGTGTACAGAAATACAGAAGTAGGAGGCTTAGCTGTACATTATGGAGAGCGTGGTTTATTTTGAAAAGCTCGCGTCTTTCTCTTGATGCGTTGCAGACTGTGGTAAAACATTTTTTCCATACTTCTGAATGATTTCCCCCTGTACTGAGATCACACAACGTGCCCGGGTTCATGCAGGTGTCCTGTGCCGTCCTCCACGCACGGGTGTAAAGGCTCAGGTGTGCAGAGCTCGCGCCGGGGTGCTCGGTGGGAAGCAGAGAGGCGCGAACGGGAGCCAGAGCGCGTGGCACGTCAGGGTGGCTGTGGTGGGCAGGCAGGGGCTGGAAGCGGGGGATGTCCTGGTCCCTGCCTGACCAGCCCGCCCTGGCCAGCGCAGCGCTGTCCCACCAGCTCCCCACGGCTGGTCCGCTGGCCCAGGTAGCAGTGCAAGTCCTGGCATGCCGGCTGGCCGGGAAGGGCTGTGCCGCTGGCAGGAGCAGCCCCGCTGGGCAGGCGGGCGTTGGACCCGTCAGCCTGCATGCCCTGCAAGGGCTTGGGAAGTCCCTCTCCTGTTCCTTGGAAAGGTATCAGCCTGGCGCTGTCACCCTGAGTTAACAGTCAGGATCGCAGAGAGCGGGTGTTCCCCGGGGGAGAGCCATCTCCATCTGCTGTGGGGTGACTCCGTGGCTGAGTCACAGCCTCGCCCATGCAGGGCACCGCTTCTGATGGCAAGAGCTGTCTCTTGCCCTCCTCGGCCTGGGGGACAGGACTGCACGTGGGCTGCGCTTTCTTGCTTACGTGGAAGTGGCCTTCGAAGGGCCCTCCCTGCAGCTGGGGTGCCCTCCCGCCTGCACGGGGCCGGGCTGTGCGCTGAGGGGGCAGCGGGCTCTTCTGGTGGGTGCCCTTGGTGTCCGTGCAGGACGAGGGCTCGCGTGTCCCTCGTCTAACCGTGGCTTCCCTTGGCGGGTGCGTGCAGCCGCCCGGTCCCCGCGCCGCCGTGCCTGCGCTCTCTGCCAGCCCCCTGGCTGTTACCCGCTTCCAAGTTCCTCTGCTGTCATTTAGCTGAAAATGAAGTTTCCTCTGAACAGGTGAGCTTTGCTGGTTTTATGCTATTGCTGCGGGCTGGTTTGAGAGAGATTCATCTTGGTAAAACATAAGCGCTCTGCTAGCATTTCAGGTCCAGGGAAAATCCTAAGACTTTTGCAGTATTACAGAAAGCTCTTTCTAAAATCTAAGGTCATTTAAATTTCAAAGGTGGCAACAGTACATTCAGTGTTGGGGTTTTTTGTTGGCCTGGATTAGCAATGCTTAGTTTTCAAAGTCATGCTGGAAAATGTTTTGTGAGGGATTTATTTATTTAAATATTTTTAATATCAGCAGTTGAAAATTCAAGTGTAAAAGGCCATGCAAAAATAGCAATAAAGAAATCCAAAGCTATAAAAGCTTATGGTGAGAATTTAAATGCAGAAACAGCTGTTATTTCCTTGGGAGTTGAGGTATATAAGCTCTTCCATGGCTGTGTATCCCCACAATAGTGGTGTGAAGAATTAGCGCTCACTGCAGTGTGCAAACTGAACCCGCCAAGCACTGAGGCAGCTATTCATCTATACCCAGGAGCTAAATATGACAATGTTAGCATTTTTCATTTCCCTGACGTTACCATTAATAAAGCAATGATCCAAAAGAAGCTTTGCTGAGTCTGTTCTTTATGCTTCCATCACTCACGACTAGATAATTTCACACAGGATCGTTTTTAAATTAAATGACGATAAAAGCGCTCTGCTGTCCTGTGTTCACTAGTTCATAGAAGTCTATCAAGTCATTAATGTGTCATGACAAACTGCTAGTTGGATACAAGAGTAATTAATTATTTGCATAAATAACAGGTTGAACTTCGTGCTTTGAACTGCAATGACATATGCGTCACATCGTGGACATCTTGGAACCTCTTGCAGAGAGTTCGTGGGAGGGGTGGAAGCGGAGCCGGGCGTGTGTGCAGTTGCATCCTCACGTGCTTCAAGCGGTCAGGAGCTTGGCTTGAGTTTTGATGCTTTTTGTGTTCCGAAGTTCTTCGTTAATGGCTGTTTGAAGAAAGCATCTGATCGTTGGAGATTTCAGTGAACAATTATACAGATTTTCATAATCACCATTAATCACCACATATTTTTCAAGATAATTACAGCAATTATTATTTAGATTCCTCTTTTATGTGCGCATTGTAGGAAAGAACAAGTGCTTATTACGCTGGGTAGTGTAGAGAACTAAGGTCTGAAGTTCTTTGTCATCCAGAAACTCATTATGTTAGCTGATGCTGCTTGTGAAAGTTCGTCAGCATGTTTAAATTAGGGTAGCATTGGCAGGTCTGATTATTTAAATCTGGTAGCTTTGCTAAAAATATAGTTATTCAAGAAAGATGAATTACTAATTTGACAACTGAGATTTAGTTGGAGTCTACAGCACAGAAGGCAGCATCTATCGTTTGCTTAGAGGAGGGTGACAGTACTTTTTCAGATTAAAGAGAGAATTTCTAAGCAAGCTAACAAGTTGTATTTATAGAGCAGAGTTTTGTGGCCTGCCCTTTAAAGGCTGAGAGTAAGTCTTAGTAAATTACAATGAAGAAGTAGCCACCAGTTTAAAGTTGGTTGTGGTTTTCAGTGGTCCTGCACTGACCAAAGGGGTGGCTCCGGTGCCCTTTTGGGTGCCCTGCTCACCGGAGGGGTCCGGCCTCCTCCCGGCTGCCGTCAGGTGTTCACGGGGACACCGTCCTTCGGGGTTTGGTTTTAGGAGCACAGTTCTGGCTGCTGCCTCCTTTCAACTCCTTTATCTAATTGCAGTGACGGAGCTAATTGTATGTGACCCCCAGGGAGGAGCTGCTCCTGGGAGACAGCAAACAGCCATTGAAAACAGTTTTCTTTCTGAAGTCCCTTTTTATTTTGTTCTGGTTTGAGGGAGAAGAGCGCAGGCACCTCCCTAATCTGTTGCAGATGCCGTGGGTGTAGTTGCACGGGGAGAACCCGCTGCCTCCTGGATTCAGCCCCTCAGTGCCGGGCCCTGGCACCATGGGCATCCTCCCGGCGGGTGAGGCTCTGGGCGAGCGGCGATTCCACGTGTGGGGCCGGCAGCCACGGCCGCCCGAGGGCGGGTGCCAAGGGAGGTGGTGTTCCTGATGGCCCTGCCGCTGGCCCCACTTGGAGCAGCACAGGGCAAGAGCAGCTTTGCCTACCTGTGCAAGGAGGCTTGAAGTGAAACATGTAAGGTGCAAACGTTTTATAGGTCTTTAAAAATATTTTAAAGTTACAACCTTTTGAAGATGTTAAAACCTACGGGGGTTGATGCGTGAGCTTACTCGTGGTAGTATGAGTAATGCTACTGGTGGTGATGCTGTAAAAATGGGACCTTGCCCACCTTTTTTGTTCTGAATCAGTATGTGTTGCCTTTGGAAAGAGAGCTGTACTTTATCATTCACCAGCACCGATTCCTTTTATCCCTTTGTGTTACCGTCTGCTGGTCTCGAACGTGGTGCAAATTGACATGAAGGAGCGTTGAATAGCTCTCGGCCAGACTAAAGCAAGAACTGCAGCTCTAGGCCAAAGCCTGGCTGGTAAATCTTGACGCTGCCCGTGAGAATGGTAACACTGGGCACTGAGCACAGCGCTCTGCTCATCAGAGACTGCCAGGAATGCTTCAAAAGCAACAGGGGAAAAAAAGGAAAAAGGGAGGAATCAGAGGCTGCTGCTGCTGTTTATTTACAGCACAACATCAGAACAAGGGACATGGAATTAAAAGCCTCCTACAGTTCTGGTTTCATTTAATTTTATTATGAAATTAACTGGCTGCTGTAAATGGCAGTTGCGTACTGTCTTGTAGTGCACGGTGGGAGCGATGACACCCGTGCCCAGACCCCGGTGCTGGACACCCCGGCAGACCGTGGCACAGCAACGGGAGCTCTTTCCTGCCTGTTGCTGGAGACTCCTGGGCCTGGAGAGCGCTTCCTGCGGTCACCTCCTTCCCAGCTCTGCAAGTCTCGGTGAGCTGGTGTGCAGTGCAGGAGTGCTTTTAAGGGCTCAACCCACACGAGCTCCAAGCGTGAGCTTCGACATGTGCAGCCCCATCACGGCAGCATTGCTGCTCGTGCTGCGCTCTGCCCGGGAAACACGGAGAGGTGGGCCCTGTGTGGGGAGAGGGCGTCTGCTGCAGCCGGGCACGCGTTGCTGAACCAGCGGCGACGGAGCCGGGGCCGCCCCGGGAGCAGTGCGCTGCAGAGCACTGGGAGGAACCGGTGCTGCAGCCTGGCCTCGGGGGGCGCTTGGCCCCGTTGTGGCGGGGGGCTGTGCAGCAGGCAGGGGCGCGCAGTGCCGAGCCTCCCCAGTAAATCACTGCAAACGTGCACTGCTGCAGCTGGGGTTTTGTTCAAAGCAGCGTGGTGCACGGGACCCCCATGAAGCATGCTCTACACATCGCATGACGCAGCCTTGTCCATAAGATATAAAAGCTAACATTAAGGTGAGGTGGTTCAGTGTTGTGGTGGAACAAATTGTCACTGTGTTTGTTAATCTTCTTGGATTTAGATTCATACTCCTAAAAGGAAGCTGGGTGCCTCGCTCTTGAAGTCCTCGTGAACATGAAAAAACCCTTCTTAGGCAGCAGTAGCTTTGAGTCTCTCTCTTTCTGCAGCCAGTGCTGCAGGATGGCGGGCAGCACCTCCGAGGGCGAGGGGGGGGGGCGCAGGGGTGTCCTTCGTCTGAAGCATTTGCTTTGTCCGGGGCCATCGTTCAGCCTGGCAGCAGAGGTGAGGGACGAGCGGCCGCTCCCCGCACGTCTCAGGGGGGTTCCCACCGCCTGCACCCAAACAGCTCCCGCCTGCAGGCTGGCGCCGCGGGCTCCCGGAGCCCAGCCGAGCCGTGGGGCAGAGGGGCGAAGGCTGCTGCCCTCCCGGCGCTGGGGGAGGCGGCTGGCTGCGGCAGCCTGGCGCTTTATTTCTGTAAAGTTTCCTGAATTGGTGGGTATTTAAATCCTCGTGACTCCTTGTGCCTGGCTGTGAAAAGAGCCGTTGAATGAGTGTGTTGTTTCCCGATTTCTCCCGTTAATGTATTTTACCAGCAGCCTAGTGACGGGCCTGACACGCCGGCTCCTGTGCACGCTCCTGCGCTTTGGGAGTGCAGCATTAATAACACACTTCCATGCATCATGCCATTTTTAAGCATGATCGTTATGATAAAGGGCATATACTTAATTACAGGCCTGCTTAATTACAGCTCTGTTGAAGCTCGTTTGTTTAGGAGAGTGCTAATTGCGCTGCTGAGCCTTTGGCACACCCTGCTTTCATCTGCTGCTTTGCTCTGCAGTTTTGAGCTTCGGGAGGGCTGGCGTGCGCGAGGACTGAAGGACGGATGGAGGCAGTCCGGCGGGGGCTGCTGGGGAACGCGCGCGCTCATCGCGGCTTAGTCTTTAAATTACTTTACAAAAGCCGGCGTGTGACTGATCAAAGCAGGTTTCTGTCGGGATAACAAATGCAGATGGTCTTTCAGGTTCAAAACTTCCTGGATTTGGTGATGCTGCTTTTCATCTGTTTCCTTTTGTTTCATGGAGCGCTGTGGCTGCCACATAGCACCTTTGATAATGAAATGACTCCACTGGAGGCGTTTTTTTTAAGTCAAAAATACACAAAGCAAATGTCAAATGCTAAGTATTCTTAAATAACCCTTGTTAAATCACTAATGTGGTAACTCACTGGTGCTGATGGAAGTTACAAACAGCAAGCAGAGAAACGCTGGGTTCGTGGGTGCAGATGCTTTGTGAAAGAAAACCCTATTTGAGGATTACTTGAGGGCATTTCAGGGCTTAAATTTGCTCTAGTTTGAAGTTTTTGTTTCTTTCAGAGCTGAAATTTAAAGACTTAAAATGTTAAAGGTGTAGCTGACAGAAAGCGAGTGTATTTGGGGCTGCACTCTGCCTTAGAAATGTGCCCTTTTCAGTCTTATGTGGAAACTGCTGTTTTAAAAATAAGTGTCTCCCTTGTACTGACACGTCTTGTGGGAGGCTTTGTGTGAAGTTTCTGAGGTGGTGATAGCAAGACAGAAACACTGAACATCATTGCGCTATCTAAGAAGAATACACAAGACAATATAAAGGCAAACAGTCCTCTTAGTACATGAAGGTTGTGCTACAGAGAGAGCTTGGCCCAGTGGCACGAGGCTGTGCCGTGTGCCGTCATGTCCTTGTGTCTGTCCTCATACTCCACTGGTTTCTGTGCTCCAGATGTGGTTTGCAAGTGTTTGAGCTCCGTTGCTCACTGTTGAGTTTCCACGGGCAGCAGCCAGGCCAGGGAGGGTGCTTGGCCCCGGGTGTTTTCATTCTGCTCTGGCAGCAGTACGCACCGCTTTGGGGACGTACAAGTCAGCCGAACGGGGAATGTTCCTTACCCTCTTGCTCAGACACCGCCGAGTTCACTCAGATGGTTCTGTGTGGTAGTGGGAAAGAGATGTCTGTCCTCTTAAACTGTTTGTATTTGTTTTCAGTTCTGAATACTGTCCTGTTTCAGCAGCTGGACCAAATTGGAAGACTAAAAATTGAGACTATGAAATTGTATATGGATAGAGCAGGGAGGGTTCACTGAATTCCTGATTTGGTAGGGACTAACCCAGCTGTGTCTCAAACAGAGAGAAACCTCTGGCAGGTGAGAGGCAGGAAAAGGCTGGCAATAACTTCTACGAGCTATCAATCATGTGTCAATGCCATGAATACTTGATCTGTCACTGGGAATGTGTGAAGTTGCATGTCAGAAGTCAGCTGGAAATGTGACATGTCTGCCCGTTTTGTCCCTTTCAGCAATGGATGGAGTGCCTTTTATGATTTCGGAGAAGTTTGCCTGTGCTCCTGAAGGGGTGAGTTGCCTTCGTTGTTCTCCCAATGCCTGAAATTCATCTTTTCGTGGAGAGCTATCACAAAGCATCAACGCAAATGACCTGCTTCGGCGCGCTTTGCTTTTGTGGGGCCTAGTATATACCCAGCACTTGAGGTGACCCAAGGTTGTGCTTCACAATACTTTCCCATAGGGTGGGAATGGCTTTTGCCAGATCACTTCTAAAACTGAATTCTCCAGGGAGGTGAAGTTTTATCACCATCAGAAATAGGAATGGCAATGGGACTCTCTGGTGCCGGAAGCATTTCTAGTTTCTTAGCACAGATAGCAAAGAAAGCTGCAAATGTACAGCTCTCCTAGATTTAACCTGCTGCGGAGATGGCGTAGTGCTGTCAGCTTTATGACTTTGCTTTTACACCCCAGTTCCAGGCAACGGTGACGGCGTGGTGCTCCTTGGCGCTGGGAGGCGCTGCCGCTCGGCAGGCTGCCGCCGGGCTCCTGCGGCTCCACGCCCTGCGCAGGCAGAGCCGGGCAGCGGCGGGTGGGCGAGGGTCTTCCAGATCTTCCAGAGCTACTCAGTCTTGGTGGGCGCTGGTGGTTTTGCAGGTGGAGCGCGGGCGGCTGTAGCTGACCGGGGGGTAGCAGGGTTGCCACGGCTGCGCTGGCCAAAATCCAGTTGGGTGGGGAGCCTGTGCCCTCCTGTTTACCAGTTCCAGCCTGGAAAGTTTGCGGAGGTGGCTGTGTCCTAATGATGCCGCAGCTGGACCTCGGCTGGGTTCCAGGGAGCAGGAGCGGGGATGGAAAAATGATTTTAGGATTTGGCATGGGAGATTATCTGAGCCAAAGTGTCAAGTGCAGCAGCAAACCAGACTGGGTTATTTTCATATATGGCATGTTTCTAAGCGAGTTCACTCCTCAAGCGGCGTCCTGCTCAGCATGCCTGTGCTGCTGGGGCACGGCTCCTGCCTGGCAGCAGGGTGAGCTCGGGAGGGCACCGCGTCCCGCCTGCTCGGTGCCGAGTGCCGCGGTGCCAGCGGAGGGTGCCGCCAGCAGCTTGGGCAGGGCAGGTTGCTCAGCTGAAACGGAAACCCCGGTACCAATTCACAATGACTTTTGAGCGTTGCTGCCCCAGCGCTAATTTAAGTTGGTGGTCCAGAGCTCAAAGGCTCAGCACCCCATTATCAGTTGCCTAGTCCATCCAATCCTAAAATAATATCTCTGTAAAAATCAGTTTACGAGAAGCTGTTACAGCAAACACCGAGCCGTCAGCTGTATCTGATTTTTCACGTTGTGCTCCCGCTTTGTGCTTTCTTCTTCCTGCTGACACAACCTGCATGTGCAGCCGGATGCGGTTTTTCACAACCATTGCTTTCTGAAAGGGTTGTTTATGGGCCCTTATTCCCAGAAAGCTGGAGTCCCTGCTGCGAGGACAAATGCAGAGAGATTAGGTCATGCTAATGCTCCCCTCGGATCCTTTAGACACCATTGCCACCATATGGTCAGTTTGGTCGGGGCTTCCCACAGCCGGTGCCGCTCACACCTACGTGCTGCAGCCACATGGAATCCATAGGGTGTTCAAAGTGCATTCCAGTAACAGCCGTGCTGCGGCAGGGAGATGGCTAAAGAGCTACCTGTGCAAAGCGACACCGAGATGAGTGTCAGCTGTCCCTGCTCAGGGAGAAAGGCGTGAGAGCTGTTACCCCGACCCACCTTCTGCTTCTTCGCTCCAGTGGTGGACTGAGAAACAGGGTGATGCATGTGTTTACAGATGGTGCCTCTAAATCTCTGGTGATAGAGTATTTGCTGACTTCAAGCAAAACACAACCAAACAAAAAAACCCCTAAATTTGACATTTGTGTTTTTTTTTCCTTTCTTTCTTGCCAGATGCAGCCAGTTGATCTCTTGGGCATCACAATCAAAACCCTTGCAGAAATCGAAAAGGAGGTAGGTACCCAGCCAGGCACTAAACAAAAGTGTCATGAGAGCTGTGTTCGCTTTGTTGTGTGATCCCTTCCCTTATGGAAAAGGCCTCTCTTGTCCTTCCCAAGTCACTGCTGGTGGATAAAGTCAATGCAGAGTGAAACAGTAAGCTCAGAACTAGGGTGTCCTCTGTGATCTGTGCTGGGTGAAGATGCTTTAGATGTTGAATCTAATGGCAAAGTCTGCTGCCCTCTGTTTAGTTCCAGATGTCTGTCTTATTTAACCTTTCTTTCTCACTTATTAACAAAACATGTTACAAGCAGGATGCTGTTTGTGGTAGGTTGCCTCTTGCATCTCAGGGAAGCAAATGAACTTGATTAAGCAATGTCAGGTAAACTACTTCATCATTTTTCAGTTTGACGGTGCTGGTAACTTGTTACCAGGAAAAACAGGCTGCGCTTTCAGTGAGCGTGAGTCTTCCAGGAGCTCAGGGAGGAGACAGCCAGCAAACCGAGGATGGTCTCGTGTTCCCGAGGGAGCATTTTGGCACATGCATGACTTGGGCTGCCTGGTGCCGAGGAGCTGCCTGCTCTGCAAGGGCTGCTGAAGTCTCAGACCAGGAGGAAAATCTGTCTCAGCAGCACATGCTTCTTTCAGCACCATTGGTCACAAACATCTTCTCTTGTGCCAGCCAACTGGGTTGAAGGGGAAGAGTAAGAAGATGGCATAGCAAAACTTCCAGACTCCTCAAGGCTTCTCTACTTTTTGATTCCAGTTGTGAGTCCAGTTCCCTAAATCCATCCTCTTCTCCTGCCTGGAAGTTTTGTCTGAGTGCCAAAAGAAGGTCGTCGGTTGCCAGGGCTTTCCAGGCACCCAGTGGGCCAGGGGAGCAGCGACGGCGGCTCCAAAGGTGCTACCCGATGGGGGCAATCGCCGGCAGAAGCACCCGCTGCCTCAGGCGCTGCAGTCCTGCCGTGTGGCACGCATGCTGTGCTTCTGCTCGGGACCGCCCGCGTCTGTCACGAGGGCATCGTGCGCTGGGAGCCTGAGCAGCGCCGCTCAGGGCTGGTGGCCCCGACGCGTGCCCGCCTCCTTTCCCCAGCTCTTACTGGGAGCTGGCCGCAGGACAGCGGGTCCCTTGAGCCGGAGGGAAGCAGAGTGGTGTTGCGTTTGCTTCTGCAGCCCTTTGCGTGTCGCCTGCTGTGGGGAGAGGTCTCAGGCGCTGCCCAGAGGGGTGGGCTGTGCAGCCCTCCCCCGTGCCCCTCGCAGGCCTGCAGAGTGCAGGGACACCGGCACCGGAGTCGTTTGTGTGGCCTTGGGAGGAGAGGTTGATACCTGCTGGCTCTCTGCACACCCTCCTGTTCCATTACAGGCTGTGTGTGTTTCAGAGTAATGAAAAGTATAATTATGCAGCCCATATTCCTTGATGAAGCATCTTGTCTGCACATAGATAGCTACGCATATAAATATTGTGAATTTCTGCATGGCTTTATTTCCCTTGCAAGCAATAGCACCATTACAGCAAATCTTCTGGATTTCCAAAGCAGCGAGAACATTTTCCCTGGAGCTAGATGCCTTGCAAAAAATATTCCCAAAGAATTCCAAGAGTTATTGTTCTCTGTCGCCACATTTGCAGATGTATGCAACATCCTCCGAGCTGCGAGGCGAGCCGAATGAAAGGACTCCACCCTTTCAGAAAAACTAATGAAAATAGGAGGAAATCCTGTACTGCACGCTCAGGCTGCACCTGAAGTCAGCATCTCATTGCACTAGGACTGCGCAGCCATGCCCCGAGGAGCGTATGAAGAAGCAGTGTACAAAGAGGCGGTGAAGCCCAGCGGGTGAAAGCAGGTTTAAGCTGAGGGCGACGTTCGCCCACGGCTGTTCTGGCGGACGTAGGGTGGAGAGGAGCGGAGCCCCGGCAGCGCCGCTGCTGGCTGTCCGTGCAGGGCTGCAGGTGGTTTGTCCTCGCTGGTCCTGCCTGTCTGGGGTAGGGGAACGTCACCGAGCAGGCATCTCGGCAGGCGAGGCGGCCTCTGTGCGGTGCAGAGCGGTGCAGGCGGCAGCCAAGGCTCCGGGACTGTTCATGGCTCCGGCGGCAGCGGCGGGTGCTGCCATGCCACGTGGCCATCAGCGGCGCGGTCAGCCATCGGACTGCCGTGGGCCTCCCGCCCTTGCGGGGCGCTGGCAGCGTGTGCCCCGTCTTTGTTTTAGCTTGGCGTTGAGCAAAAAGTCTGGAGAGAGTCTAATTAGTAAAGTGAGCATCTAATATTAATCATTCCTTTTAAACTGACAAGGCAGGCAGTTCATTTAACCACTTAATTGCTACAAGTTTTCATGGGCTGCTCTTTGCAAATATATTTAATGAAGAAGTTGTAAATCTAAAAGAGCTTAAAATTTTAATTTTATACAGAAATATTTTTCCTTGTTCTCATGTTTGTAGTCAATTCTCCAGAGTGCAGTCACATGAAATGTTCTTTAAATGAACATATTTGATAACTGGCATGATTTCAGTTTTTAAAACATTGGTTCCAGCAATTAGGCATTTTTTTCAGTTCCCAAATGACTAGAGAAATTCGTCTTGATTATAATTGCTCTTAGCCACGCATATCTAATTTGTGTCTTTTTAAGTGTTAATTAGTAAACAGTTTGAGCTGACATCTTTATGTGTTTGCGTGGTGAAAAATGAGGCTTATTGCTTATTTAGCTGGGGGCTGGCGCTGCTGGCTGTGACATCGTGACATCGCCGTGGAATTAATGAAGACGTAGCCGGTTCCCAGGCAGCCTCGAGGAGGGCGGCTGCGCGGCGCGGCCCCTGCGCGGCTCCCCGCGGGGCGAAGCGGCCGCTCCCCGCCGCTCCCGGCCCCGCCCCGGCCCCGCCCCGCCCGGGCCCCGCCCCGGCCCCGCCCCGGCCCCGCCCCGCCCGGGCCCCGCCCCGCCCGGGCCCCGCCCCGCCGGTGGGAGCCGGGGAGCGCCGCGGTCCCCGCGCGCCCTCTGCCGGCCCCGCGCCTCCCTGCAGGGGCCGGGCCCGGGCCCCGCCGCGGCGGCCCCGCAGCCCCGGGACGGAGGGGCCGGGCCGGGCCGGGCCGGGCTCGGCGGGCGCCGGCTCCGTCTTTGCGGGAGGAGCCGGTCCCCCGGCAGCCTGGCGCCGCGGGTTGACAGCTGCGGGAGCGCCGGCGGCCTCGCTCGCCCGGCTGCTGGGCACGCCGACCCGGGACGGGGAGGAGGTTGTGGTGTCGGAGCAGAGAGGGCCGAGCCCGTGTCCGCTGGGAGCCGGCTGGAGGAGCACGTCCAGCTTGTCTCCCCACAAGAAGCTTGCAGCCCTCGCACAGCTCCGAGGGGTCTTGGCAGCGTGGACAAACCCGCGGCAGCCCTGGCACAGCCAGCCCGGCCGCAACGTGGCCCCATCCCCGCGCACGTGGCCAGGGTCAGGCGCCAGCGAAGTCGCTTGGTTCCGGGGCCGCCTCGCTGGCAGCGTGTCCCATGCGCCAGGCTGGCTGGTGAGGAGTGGTGACAAACGGGCCTGGCCCAAGGGAACAGGGGAATGACTTGGTGACATCCCAGGAGCCACAAACGGGACACTGGGAGACGTGAGGGAGGGCAGTCCATATCCGGAGCCGTTACAGCGGGTGTGCTGGGGCCGTGTGCCGCTGCTGACCCAGCAGCCCCAGTGCATCGCTCCACTTTGGCTGCACCACCCGTGATGGGACAGCCACCGCGGCCCCGGCCTCTCCTGGGGGTGCCGTGGCACGGCAAGGGGCCACAGCAGCGTCCAGGGTGGTCCGGGGCTGTCGGGGTGCGCCCACAGCGTGCCACGAGATGGCACTGCTACGGCGCACTCCATGCGCGTTGCGACGCACTCCATGAGCGCTGCTGCGCCCAGGCCCACGCGGCTGCGTCCAGCCGGCGGCAGGGTCGTCCCTCAGCTGCAGGGACGTCCCTTGGGCTGCAGCAGTGTCCAGCCAGCTGCAGTGACATCCATAGGGTGCAGGGACACATATATAGGAATTTTCACCCACGTTGCCAAACAAAAAATGTTAATTAGGATGGTACCAGCTTGTGTAAATGGGGCCTGCAAGGGGGAATCTTTCTGACTAGTTGCTTTATGCACAGGATGAGTGGGGTCATGTTTGTGTTAACGCTGGGTTGTAGGGGAGGGGTGTGAATCCTACCTGGGACGGTTACCGACATGGGGTCAGGTGGTGCCAGCAGGCTCACCCAGCGGGGCCCTGCCCGGGACAGGGGGACGAGATCACAGCTCAGGGTGCTGCCAGGCCCAGTTCTTACCTCATTCTTCTGCTTGTTGCATTGTTCTGCCTCGGGCACGGGCTGGGGAGCGTGGCTGTGTGGCTGCCTGGCCACGCACCCAGGCCCGGGCTGCCGTCGGGCGGTGCCTCACGTTCCCTCTGTCTTGCTTTGCCCCACAGTATGACTACAGCTTCCGGACGGAGCAGAGCGCGGCAGCCCGCCTGCCGCCCAGCCCCACCAGGTGCCCACCGGTCCCGCAGTCCTGAGAGGGGCCGCCGGCGCTGGAGCAGGCGTGTGCATGCATACTACTGAGCGGGACGCAGGACGTGGCGCCGGGGCCGTCCCGGCAGACCTCCGCTCATCCGGCCATCGTCGCCCACCCTGCGCTGCACCACCTCCTCCTGCACACGCTGCTCTACGCGTTGGGACTGTGCAACCCTTCAGCAGCTGCCCCCACCCTCCCTCGCTGCTGCGGACACCTCTCCACGTGAGTACGTGACTGGGAGCCTGATGGCAGCCCCTCGGTTGTCCCCACTTTGTAACCCCTGCTGCAGGACAGTCACAAAAACCAGAGCTGTAGCAAACTGCTGTGAACAGTGAGCTGTGAGCTCGTGGACCGTCAAGAAATGCTCAGCAGCGAGCACTAAAAGTAAGGAAGAGTAAAAGATACGGCTGGTTAATCTGCAAGCCCCCAGGCATCCCGCCTGAGCTGATGTGGAGCTGATGGGCTCTCGACGCCTCACAGCAGGAGGCCCCTGCAGTGCTTGGTCCAGCAGGCAGCACCGAGCCACAGCGGATGCCATGTCTGCCTCCCTGAGGTCCAGGCACACAGCAGCTCCACTGTGGCCAGGATCAACCCCAGACTGTGACGAGTTGGTTTTGCTGTAGGCTAGCGGGGCCGGGGTCGCTGGCTCAGACCTGCCTTGGGCTCTCTCCTCAGGCACTGGCAAGGCGGAGGGGCGCAGAGAGCACAAGCTGCACTGCAGTTCCCGAGGTGAAGCACCTCCGCTTTGCACGGGGCATCCGTGTGTCCGTCAGGACCTAGAGCGACAAATGTCCTGTATTTCTTTCCGGGCTGGATGCTGGCAGCAGCCTGGGCAGACCCCAGCAGTGTCCTGCTGACCCCTGGCCAAGCTGCCTGCGGAGCTGGGGCCCTGCTGACAACGTGGATGCTGTCACCTGCTCGTCACTTTGGACAGTTTTCTAATATTCGCCCCGCTAGCTGCTAAAACAAAAGAGATGTGCCTGTTCTCTTGTGCACTCATGGGGAAGCACTGAACTCTGACGTAGTGCAGGACGAGAGTGGGATGCATTAAACCCTGACCTCAGCCTCCTTGTGATCGCTGACCTTAGCTCGCTCCCGAGTCAAATGCATGTCTTGGAGAAGTCTGTTGCTGTAATAAGTTGTTTGGAAGTGCCCATCTGACTCCGTGCTGCTTTTTCAAGTCTCTGCTGTAGAACAAAGCTACATCATGGCAGCAAAATGGCAATTTTTAAGTTAGTGTTAAAACATACAACTTTTTATATTGTAAAATACTGATTACCTAACCCTATTGAAATGTAATTGCCATAGTAACAAATAACAGTATTGTCGCTCTCAGTCTGGGTCATATGTATGCCCTGACCTGCTTTGCACTGCTTTTGATTGATCTTGCATTTTCTAGTTGGACAGAATGGTGACTAACAGTAGGTTTTGTACTGTCAGCTTGTATTTTTTATTTGTACATATGTAAAATATTTCTTGTCCAAAGATTCATTTCTGGTTTTAAGGCACCATACCCCATTGCCGGGATAATGAGCACAAAATACTGTAACATTCAGGACAGACTGATTCCAAGTCTTTGCTTCAACTTCTTCCAATCAGGTAAATAATTTTCTAAAACTGCCTCCGTAAAGCAAGGCTGTGCAATTGGAAATCAGAAGCCAATTTGGTTGCAGGTGTGTCATATTTGGGCAAAAGAATTAAAGCTATGCCATTTGCACCAGCTCTGGAGGTTTGGGTGGCCCCCTGGAAGTGCTCCTTTGCTTGGAGGCTGCAGCACCATTTTTGGTTCTTATTTATCCTGCAGGAAAGCAAAGCCAGACCTCACTGCCAAGCTTCACAAAGGCTAGATTGATGATGCCGACATCGACAAATGAACATACCATGGCAGCCTGGTCATTCGGCTCAGGTTCACTTGAAGTTCAAATCCACTCCATGCTGTAGTACTATGCCCATCTCATCCATCTTTTGTCTTTCTGTTTTTCTGCTTGTAATTTGTTCTGTGGTTTTCTGTGGCACCCATTTATAGCTTCTCCTGTGGCTCAGTGGACACCGCAGGTGGACAGATAGTGTTTCTCACAGCTTTGGGATGAGGGAGCTGCCGAGAGCTGTCCTTCCCTGTCACTGGTGGTGAAGGAGTGCGGGCTGCGGGCTGGTGCAGGGCCGCCAGCGCAGAGTCCGCAGAGCCCCAGGGGCAGTTCCCGCTGCCGGGAGGTGGGGAGAGGGCTGCCAGGAGCCCCTCCTCGAGCCACGGCTTCCCATGCCGAGGGCAGGGCTGGCTGCGCAGCAGCTGGAGTGCTCAGCGGGGAGCGGGTGCGGATAGCTGCCGAGCCCCGCATTCACTGGGGCACTCCCTGGGTATGGTTCGGAAAAATGGGTGCGTAGCTTCGAGTCCCTTCCCATGAGATTTAGCTTAGAGGGCATCAGTAGATAAAACTGGTGCTTTAATATTTATAGCAACAGTTCCATTTGCTCAGCCTTCTTAGAGATAGTGAGCTCAGCTTTCTCTTTAGCGACCTACAAGAAACACTGGATGGCTCAAAACGCTGACAGGACATGCAGCTGGGACAAGCATCTAAGAAATCTTCAGGATATATTTGTATAGTTGGTTCTCACTTTTCTCTCTCTTACACTGGGCTAGCAAAGCTGCTTCAGGGGTGCATCTGCAAAGAAAGTCGAGAGATTAGTTTGATCTTCACAGTGTGTTTCTGCACTGTGGCACTGCAGGGATACTCTGTACCGAAAGCATGAATAGTACAAATGCAGTTCTCGTGGTAGAAACGCAATAGAGGTGTTTTGAGCAAAGAGCTACAGCTGCTGAGAGCCAGCTGAGCTCTCAGCCCTGCTCACCGAAGGCTGGAAAACCGGGCATTACCAAAGGGGAGAGGCTCAGAGCCAGAGCTTGGAAGCACAGCGAGACACACGGTGCAGGGTGGTTGACTGTAAGTGTCGTCTTCTCAGTCCACTGATGATAGGAAGCTTTCTTATTGCACCTCTGAATTCCCAAGATCTTGGCCATCAGGTCAGCATTTGCACAGACAGGTTTTATTTGCTGTTCCATAGCTTTTGTACTCGCAGCAACTCATTGCAAGGCTGGTCCTTGCATCCTTGCAGCAAGTCCTCCCTGTTGGCATGTACCACCATCTCTCTGCATCTTCCTCCCTCCCTGTCCCAAAGGCGACTGTGGTAGCATTGGCCTGGGCAGTAAATGTTCAGGGAGCCTGATGTTGATGTTGTCTGGCTGTGGAGAAGCCTTCTGGAGCATAAGGGGAGGGGATGAGTCAACGGAAGGCAACAGAAGTGGATTTGCAGAGCTTTACCAGTTGCGCTTGGCTACCTTGCCTCTATTTCTAGAACAAAACTAGTCTCTAGGTAGCTTAATCTTGTGGCTGATGGAGAAATTAATTTGCCAAATTATTTTATGTCTGCAACAGAGACAGAAAAGCAGCAGTGAGGGGTTTGCTTACTGTAAAATACACCTTCTGATGTGAATTAGTAGTGACACGCTGCCTCCTGGATTTCTCACGGCAAAGAGCAGGTAGTGTGCCGAGATGACTCGTGGGCCATCCAGGCCAGGCTGTGCTGTCTAATGTGTTAACAATGGAAAGGCAAGAAATTAGTCCAGAAAGTAATGTAGAGCGTGAACTTTGTGATAAAATTCAAGTGTGGACAGTCGTAGCAGGTGTCTTCCCTGTGGGAGCGTCTCATAGCTGTAGTTAGATAGTACTAAACTTTGTCAAACTGTTTCCTTTGACTGTCACCGAGTTTGCCCGCGGTGTTTGTAGGGGAGGATCCCCCGTGAGCCTCCTGTGTAGTCAGAGGTTGTTGGTAGTCTGTAGCTTTGGGCTTGTTTGGTTTCACACCCGCCTCTGCCCCCACCGGTTTCCTGAGCTCTCCAGACCGAAACCCACACACCGCGGAGCCTGGAGGAGGTCCCGACGTGGGCACGGCACGTGCCAGGTGGACGCTGGTGGCGAGGGCGTGCATCCGCAGGTCTGGGCTCTCCTCTTCAGTGGGGCCCTAAAAATCTCCTTGGGGGAGGGAAAACGGGATGCAGCACCTTTGGAGCTGGCCGGTCCCACGTTGGCCTTCACCTCCCACTGCCCTCGGGTGACACGGGGTCTGTCCCCCCAGGTCTGCCCACTGGCTGCTCTCCCAAAGCAGCCCCAGGAGCCTGGCCGGGGTGGCAGCGGGTGCGTGCCGCGGGTGCCGGCAGAGCAGCTCGCCGGAGAGCCGTCCCCGCTCCTCCTGAAGGGCCTGCGCGTCTCGCTGCACTCCAATAATTACCTCAGCCTTCGAGCCTTGACGAACGGACGGAATCTCTGCCGGCAGCGGGGCAGCCGAGCAGTGTTGTGTAAGTTATCCTGAGCCATAAAACTCTGACAGCGTTGCAGTAGGGAGGGCGCTCCTCTGCTCCTGAAAAAGCTCAGTAAGGTGCTGCTCAATTCATTCAATACAGGGAAACCAAACAGTTTGGATATTCTGGTCGTTTATTGTGAAATTGTTTCCTAACAGCAACAGTTTTAAATGTCATCATGCAAATGGAAGAGAGAAACCTTTTATGCAGTTGCAAAGTGTTTTTCTAAGATGCTATGCATTTTGTTGGGTTGTTGAAAGTGAATTTACTGTGCATTAATCTTATGAATGTTACTATGTTTTTATATTTATTTTAGATGACCCTCCTGTACTTTACAAAGGGAAGTTTCATTGTGTGATAACTTAGTCTGTATTCTTAATATAATTTGTTAAATAAAACTTGTTCTAATCGGTTTATTGTCTGTGTTTTGTGTTTTAAATTTGGAGTTTAAGAAGCTTAAAACACCACAGCTCTGACTTGCGGGAGTGGAAAGGGACCAGCTGCTCTTTTCCCTCTGCGCCATCATTGCATTGACTTCTTGAGACCCCAAACCTGGATGTTTTGAAAGTACTTAAAAACATCAGGAGGAATGAAACATGAGTCAGTGCTTATTCTGAACTGAGCCGCGCTGTAGCGGTTGTAGCTGTGGCACCTGGAACTGCTTCTGTTTCTTGATGTGATTACAGGTTTGCTTGGTACAGGTGATGCTTCTTACAGCGGGCTTGGACTTCAGCAGGCATCGGGCTTTGCACCCCGCCAGCTGGTCGTTAAGGAACGAGAAGGGTGCGGGGTGGGCCTTACGCACCGCGAGAGTACAAAGCTGCGTTTGTCGCCCCGTGGATGTTTCCAGCGGTGTCCTGCAGAGGTGAGCGTTCCTCCCTTCCCACCTCCTGTCTACTTCTGGAAGAAAATACCAAATCATCATGCATGTCAGTCCTTGGACTGGAGAGTCTCAGTAAACAACAGGGATTGCAGGCTTTAATGTGGGAGGCTCACTCACAAGGTGCTCTTTCCTCTGCCACAGCTGAGCAGATTGCCTTTTGCTTCTGCTTGGGGCTGACGGGGACTTGGGGCAGTTTTGGTGGGACGTGAGGGCCGAGACCAGAGGCACCTTTTCCTCTGCTCTCAAGCTGCCCAGGAAGGCGGAGGACACTGCAAAAGATGGGACCTGTTTTCAGGCACAGAAGGAATAAAGAAATGGGAGCAGAGGCTTCGTTAGAGTTGGACCAGGGGCTGTGAAGCCTCCGAGGAGGAGGTGGCGAACGGCAGTGACTGCCGGCAGTGTTGGCCGGTCTCTCAACTAACTGGAGCAGCTACGGTCTGTTCATCGATTTGAAGGGTCAACGTCAGAGGTGGCAGCATGATCCCCCTGCAGGTAATTTGCTTCTGTTTGTGGTTTTTATCCTTGGAAATGAGATATAAAGGGCTTTGGAAAATCTGTCCAAAGTGTCTGTCTCAAAATGTATGCTGCAAAGTCAAAACACAGAAGTCAAAATAGCTCAACTTCAATGTTTTCTGGAGCGTAAGGGACCACGCGTGACATCTACACTGTCACACAGACCGTGTCCCAAATATAAGTGGCAGTAAGTGTGTCACTACATAAATGACGGCAATGTCAGTGAAACAACTTGTTTATCCTCTATAAGGATTAACAACTTTAGTCACTCATAATTATCAACTGTAAAATTTGCATTGTGTGTAATTTCAAGGAGGTCAAGTTGAAGTCAGGGAGTCAGCCTCAAAGCCTGGAAATGCCGGTGCAGGCTCGACTCATCAGTACAGGCTTTCTTTGAATTAATTGTTTTTAACGTGTACGTGCTTGCACATGGCCGGTCCTTCCTCCAGCCTCTCTGTGCAGACGTGCTTCCTCGCGCCAGGGGTGCCAGTGCCGCCCCAGCTCGGGGCGGTGGTGGCTCTCGCCGGGAGCTCCTGGCGTTGCAGCCGGAGCAGCAATGGACTGCTGTAGCCACGTGCAGCAGGTGACAGCAGCGTGCAGCTTGCATGGGGCTGCACGATACCTCACCGCAGCCCCTGACCCCAGGTCCCAGGCCGCTGCCTGCTCCCCTGCACAGTGACCTGGCAGCGGGCAGGGCTTGCGGGCAGGGCTTTCTGGCCCGGAGGCCACCCTGGCAGCCGCTCTCGGGTGCAGCGTTTGGGCTCGGAGCTGACGCACCAGGGATGCTGGCTGCGCGTGGGCCCGGTAGGAGCATTTCTGCTAGCTGAGAGTGGCCCTGCCCAGCTCAGGGCTCCATGGTCTCGTTTTTTACAAATATCATAAACTGGCATTCTGCAAAAATAAACAGGGTTTTATAATCAACTCTGAAATACAGCCGTGTTTTAAGAGGCAGTTAAGGGTGGAAGTGCGAGTTGCAGGGGAGGTGCCGTGCTTTCATGACGATGGTCTGTCCTGCGCGGCCCTGCTTTGCTCGCACTCGGCAGAGCACTGAGCGCTCTAAGGGCACCGCAGGGACGCTGCCGGACGGGCCTCGGCTCGAGTGACAGGAGACAGCGCCTGGTGTCCGTGCGGTGCCGGAGGGTGAAGTCCCTTTGGCTGCCTCCCAGCAGCGGGGAGATGCCTCATTACTGGGCAGGACGGGGCAAAACCTGGTGAAAGAAATACCTGGCGCAGGGACCGTGCTGGCGGCAGCGGGGGCAGTGCTCGGCTCGGGGCAGAGCCCTTCCCGTCGGGCTTGGGCAGGCGGCCGCAGGGGTCCCAGCTCCGGTGGCTGCTGGGCTGGCGTCGCTGCGGGCAGGCAGGGACCTGCGTGGCCAGCGGCAGCGAGCCCCTGCAAGGGAAATGGACTCCTCAACTAGGGAGAGGCTAATACCACACCACTAAAACTGAAAATTGTTATTCTTCATGCTAAACTATTCTTCTGAACTTGACCCAAGCTGGTGGCGTGCAATACGACCTCTGGCATCTTCTCTCGCCCCAGCCAATATTTCTCTCTCTCTTATTTTGAGTGGCCTTTGAAATAAAGGAGATTAATACTCAAGTTCCCGACATCCTCTTCAGGCACATGTTTTTATAACCTCCTTCTGAAAGTGAGTACCACTTGTTCCACCAAAAACTAAGAAACTGCGTCTTGGAGCTGCTGTGGGAGCCGTCACCAGCACCTGATAGAATATCCCGGCCAGGGAGGAGGTGGCGCGGGGGGGACGTAAACCAGAGTGGGCCCATGCCGCGTGCTGGCTCACGTCTTCCCGTGTCGGCGTGCGGTGGGCAGGCACATGAGCTGCTCGGAGCCATCACTGAGTGGGTGATGCCTGCGAACATCAAAGCCACTTCTGCCTAATTAGCTGTTGCCTCTGACATGGGCTCTGTTCTGCGGCACGGGAAACCGCGTGGGGCTGCGCATCCACTGCCTGGAATTCCGGCCAAGCTTCCAGGTACGCCTGCTGGGGAGGACCCTCATCCCCTAACCCTTCTTTTTGTTTGTGGTTGGACCCAGGACCACTCTCGTATGGCACAAGCTGCCCTTCCTCCCGCTGCTGGTGAACGGCGCTCCTCCCCCGTGAGGCCTCTGGGATCGCTCTGCTGTTGAAATACTCCAGACTTGACCAAAATCCCAGTATTTCTGCTCAGCCTCTCATTTTTGCATTTCCTAATTCAGCTGCTCAGAATTTTGGGGTAATTATTGAATCTTAAAAAGAAAAATAATAATTCTTTACCAAATCTCTCTGCCGTTTCTGCAGTGCTTCTTCTGAAACAGCCATAATCTAAAGAACTGCTGTTACTGGTGGTGATGTGCTGGGAGGGGGTCTCCACCATTAGGAGCAACAGCCATGCTCCCTTGTTGGACAAACTAAATTTAAATTTGTCTGCAAAGGGCGTTTTGATGCCAGGCGGAGAGCTCAGCTGGTGCTGAGAGCGGCCGTCGCCACGAGCCCTGCACAGGGTCTCGGCCACGGCGCAGAGGCCTGGGCGGCTGACAGCACCGTCCCGCCGGACCATCAGCTTGGCCAGGTGCTTGGCGCTGTTTGCCCCGTACGGCCCCTCCGCATTGCACCGAAGGTCCCAGGTGTCTGCGGGGCTGAGGGACTCGCCCTGCCGGCCCGGGAGCGTCCCCGGGCGGGTGCGTAGGGTGAGACCGGAGCTGGTTTACGTTGTCCATCATTCACAGAACTTATCTAAGGAAACTCGATAAATTAATTGAAACTTTCACAGCAGCCTTCTGCTCTGCTTAGTGCTCCCGTCACCAGCAGCGGCCGTTTGTCTCCAGCAAGGTGTCTCCGGCCATTCCCACCCCAAGGAAATCCTCCTTTTGTCACAGGGGGGAGCAGCAGGCGCAAGGGCTGGAAGGAGCCAGCCACGGTCCCCGCGGCGTTAGACGGTTGTGTTAGGCTTTGTGTGCTTGTGGCTTTGGTGGTGGTGTTTGTTTTCTTTTCTCCTCTGCCTCCTACAGCTTTAAAAATTAACTTGCCTTGGGAGTTTCTCAAAACCGTTCCCTTTCTCTGAAATGATGGATAAGCCATGTAACTGATTGTCATGGCCCTGGAGAGGATAAACATCTTCTGCCGTTTAAAATAAAACCTCCTTGCTTCTTGGTTAATAAGTGTTGAAAGAAGCATAAATAGAAATAACAGAGGATTTCCATGACTAACAAGATGACCACATCAGTGAATGCTGTTTGGGGTTAAAAATGACTCAGCTTTTGCTTCCCTAGGGTAAGATGTTTTATCCCGGCACAGGAAAGGCTGCCAGCAGTACTTTGAAGGTCTGGCAAACTCGGTGTAGCCTGGATTGTGAACTGGGAAGTGTTTGAATGCATAGCTAAAAAAAAGTCCTAAACTCCGCTCCATGTGTGCAGATTTCTCGAAGATAAAGGAGCCCACAGCTTTATCCAGCTTGTGCTGACTCTTTTCTTTTCCAAAGCCTTTTCAGATGTTTTCACTTTTCTGCTTGCTTTGTTGAAAGATGTAAAAATTTAAGACAACCACAAAGTAAACATTGCAAAACTTTCTATTCTGAAAATTAGTGACATTTTCAAAATCCGTTGAATTCCATTTCTGCACTATCAGAAATGAAGATGTTTGGGGTTTTTTTGATTGACAAATTTTCCAGGCGGGTTTTTGTTTATTGATAACCTTTCTTTTATTTTTCAAAGAAAATAGATTTATTATTCAGTAGAAACACTAGATAAGTAGATGTCTTGTCAAAATAAAGCAGGTTTTCTTTATTAGAGTGAAATAGTAATGAACTCATCTGCTTCCAATATTTATAAAGAGTAGGGAAGGCCATTAATTCTACTGCTTGTGAATAAAACCATCTGTGATTTCTTTCCATTTGATGTGTTTTGGGTTTAATATACATTTTTCACAAATAAGTGCAGGGATTTTTTGTGAAAATGTCACATTCAGAATCTCATAAAGAAGGAACGCAAAGAGGGGGAAACGAAATGTTTTGTTAGCTAAGTAATTTCTCACCTTGCACAGAGAATAAAATTCATGCCAACTTTAACACATTAGGCGACAGAATTACATGTTCAGCTCTAATGCAATCCATGACATGTAACAAGGCAAATAGAGTATGTTTGGAAGTTTGTTTTCCTTTGGGAATCACACAGTACATTTAACCTAATCTGTCCTGACACTTGAATTATAACATTATGAGCTTCTTCAGGGAAGCAAAACGGTAGATGCCTCTTTTTAAAGCAAAGCAGAAGTTAATAAAATGGGCGACGTGTCAAGGAGAAAAAGCCCAACCAAACCATAGTGCAATTCTCCGGAGGAAACGGGTTCTAGGCTGGGTTTTTTCCGCCAGAAATGTTGGAAGTCTCATGACATACTTCTACTGAGGGTGAAATTTGACCTCTAGAATTTTGCTCGATTAAACCAAAAACTGCAAGAATACCCCAAGTGGGACCACTTTGTAGTTTGACTTGTGAGTGTTGGATCTTAAATTAAACTGAGTATTCATCCAGCTGCTCTACCAGATTTTATTTTACAGTCTTCCCACCAAGTCGTACGATGGAGACCATACTGTATCGTCGCTTTCCAAAAATATACCTGTACACGTAAAGGCGCGCTCTGCAATGCGCTTGCCAATACGGGCTGCTGATAAAAGAAGTCCATAGCAAACTCCAAGTAATCCTCTTTGAGGGGCTTTTATGGGAATAACACTGTAAATGCTATGTGCTCAGCTGAGTGTATCTCAGAGAGGTTAGCTGTAGTTATATATTCTAAAGCCCCAATTTTACATCCACCATTCAACAGGACCAAAGCAGATCCTCGGGGGTTCCTCCAAAACGGACATGAGTGAGTGAAGAAACCTGAAATCAAATAATGCATGTCCTCACCCCAAGTCCAGAACTCCTGGTGCTCCGGAGCAGGGCAGGCACTATCCCAGGGAGGGATAACCCATGCCAGGCGGTTTCCCACTCGGGCAGAGTGGGGACCCGCCAGCCGCGCTGCCAGGGGCTGCCCCGCGCCGCTGCCACCGCTGCCGCTGCCCCGCGCTGCCCGGGGCTCCGAGCCGCCCTGCGTCAGCTGCGTGGTAGCGGGAGCCACTTGTGCCCATTGGCACCCAGGTGAGGCTTCAAGAGCGTGAGCCCCTGCGGGAAGAAGCAGTTGGTTTGGATGAGCGCAATGTGAAGCCCTGGGGATTATGTGGATGATTCACATAGTGATCATAAACTGAGCTGTGAACAAAATGTTGCTGTGAAACCCCGTGCGTTACCTCTGTCCTTGAGTAACTGCAGCCATGCGTTGGAAAAAAACACGCTGTCCTTCATTTGTTTCTTTTTTTGCAGTTATAGCTAAAATCTTGCTTTTCATAATCAGAAAAAAGCCTTTCTAGGAAGGCTTAGCCCCAGTCAGAGCTGCTGGCAGTGCCTGGAGATCAGCTCCTGTGCTGCCCTTGCAGCTCCTCCGAGAAACCCTGCTGGCACCTGAGCAGACCTGCGTGGGCAGCCCCCGCGCCTCACGGCCCCCGCGCCTCACGGCCCCTGCTGAAGCATTTTCACTGGTACGTTTTTTCCGGGAATTTTTAGTTTAGAGGATATTAAAAAGAAAAGAAAATATGTTAAATCATAAGCAGAAATTCACTGTTGGTTATCACTGAAAAAATGAGCAAACCAGTTGTTTCTCCAGCCATTGGGAAAATGGAGGAGGGAGGGGAGAGACGGAGAGGGTTTTGGCCCAGATCCCGGTGCTCTCCGAGGCGGCAGAGCTCCCCGGCCGGCGGCGGCAGCGCTGCCTGGTTCGGGTCCGTGCTCCCTGGCGTTGCCTGCGGCTGCCAGGCCCTTGCTGCAGCAAAGACCGGACACAGGCAGGCGGAGGCTGTGCTCTTCGGGGAGCTTTCACACTGGTGTCAAACAGGCGAGTCTGCCCACCAGTTTGCTTATAGTTTATAGTTTTATAATTTAAACTAATCTGGCGTGGAACAATAAAGATACTAATTGTCCAGAACAGTTTTTTGACCAAATCAAACTGCGCTGTCAGCTGGGCAAAGAAACAAAACCTTCTATTAAACTTTTAAAAGTTTTACCAGGCAGTTCCAAGAGCAGGGTCACGTCTTAGATTAGGCCAGGTTTGGGTGGTTTTGTGGCAGGTTTAGCGTTGCTGGCCCCGGGGCACCCTGACCACAGGACGGTGCCGGACGCGCCGCAGCCAGCAGAGCTGTCGGGGCATCAGCAGCAGAGGCTGGGGAGGGACGCGCGTCCTCGGGGAGGGACCCACGACCCTCTGTGGGTCTCCTCTCCTTGGACAGAGAGCACCAGAAGTGCTGGGTTTAAATGGTAACAAGGAAAATTCATACTGGATATTAAGAATACTTCCTAGAGGGGAAACAGGCGAGGCCTGGGAGGGTCATGTAGTCTCCATCATTAAGTCTTTGCTAAACACTTGCTGGAAGCAGTAGAGGTAAAGCTAGGCCTCTGCAGGGAGGGGAGCGCAGCAGTGCCCAGCGCCGCGTCCCTGCCGCCGAGGCACTCCCCTTCCTCTGGGAGCACATGAGTGGGCTCTTCCCGTAGTCATGGCAAAGGTTTGGGATTTGGGTTGTTTGGGTTTGCTGGAAGCTGGGGGAGGGCGCCTACAAAGTCACTGAACTGTCAAGAAAACAGGGAGCCCGAGGAGCCAACGTGCCGTAAGGTCATTTCAGGTCATTTCCCTGCCAGGGAAACGCTCCCAGCAGGAATGTCTGAACACAGTCGTTCTTCAAAAACGAGGCAAGCAGCCTGTTACTGCTGTTCCCTGTAGTGTGTCCTGCGGGAGCACCTGAGGGCTTGGTCGCGATGCATTAGGCAAAAAGCAGAGGCGGTGAGGTGAGCAAGGGGAGGGAGAGGGGGACAGCAACTGCAGCCGGGCCGGCCTCCTCCGGAGCTGCCTGCCCAGCCCCGTACCAGGGATGCTGGTAGCGGTCCAGGCACCGGACGTAGCGTGAACGCTACGGCAAGATGCACTGTGTAAGGACCCAATGGCAGCACACCGAGACTTGCTGCCAAATTGGACTCACTTCTGGAACAACACTTTTCTTTCCTGTATAAAAAGCCCCATGTACAAAATTCCTCTCCGCCCCCAGATCACAAACAGCCTGAGTCGCCCGTGGCCACACGGCACAGAACCCACGGCACGGTAACCCATGGGATGGTAAGCCATGGGACAGTAACCCGCAGCACCATAACCCCCAGCTCCCTCCAACAGCGGCAGCGGGCAGGGCGCGGGCAGGATGGGAGCCGGAGGCAGCCCTGGGCTGGCAGCCGGCGCAGTGGCACGGCTGCCCTACAGCGTCCTCCACAGTGGAGGCCTGCCCACAGCAGGGCTGAGCCGTGTGAAATTGCGATGAACAAGGGAAGCTGCAAATGCACTCCACAACATGCAAAAGTTTTTTATTTTACAGTGACTAATGAGTTCGCCACTGGCTGGGGAAAAGCCATCGTGTCCATGAATTGGGCCACACCGCCAGTGAAAACCAAGAAGTACAAGCTTTGGGGATACGTGAGAATTGGTTTGTTTCACGAGCGCTGGAGGTAATAGAGGTGGTTTCCTGCAACTGACTTTTATCTGAATTATACAAAGATTTTCTGCTCTTCCCACCTACACCTAAAACTTTTCCCACAGTCTCCCGGCAGTGACCTGTCGCAGTCGGCAGAAGCCAGTCAATGGACTCAAAGCCCCTAATGCAAACTTTTTGCCTGTTCTAACTCTAAATTCCTTTTTCTGTCCAAGTGCCTACTTATATGAAACTTTTAGGAACTTAATTATCCTTGAGACTTCTACCTCTCTGTGAAATCTGGTTTAAATCAGTAAAGAAAAGAGTTCAAAGTTATTGGGCAGGACAGGCAGACAGACAAGCATACAGGGATCACAGGAACCTTGTTTTCATAGGAAACTAGATTAAAAAAATCCCACAGCAGTTACCAGCCCTTTCGGTGGCACCCCCCCTCGGTCTCGCGCAGGGCAATGCTTGGGGCAGGGGGCTGCGGAGCAGGCACGGCTCTCGGGGTTTACGCTCTTCGTAAAAAGGGAGGGAGACGGGAACAAAACCTGCCTCCTCCGGCCAGCGGTGGCTTGGGCGGTGGCTGTGCGGCAGCAGCGCTTCTGCAGCCTGTCTGCTTTTCCCAGCTGGATGCAGATTCATGACATCCCTGCTTTCTTTGGCATGCAAACCTGTACCTAATTTCTTCTGAAAAGGGCCCTGAGGAAGTCAGCAGATGTTATTATTAAAGCATTGAGTATCAGCAGCTCCTGAGATATTGTCAGTCCGTTAATGAGCTGATCAAACTGGGGAAAGCAAGGAGTTTCCCAGCTTCTTATTAAGGAAAATAAGACCTCCAAGGTTAAAAGACTTCTTTTAAACTGCACCAGGTTTATAGGTTGCAAAATGTTCTTTAATCAGTTTATTCTTAGAAGGCCTTAGCTGTCCAGGCACAGGAGTGGGCATTATCTTAAATGGTCCCCGTAAGGAAACACAGCGGCTCTATCTTGGTAGTGTTTGCTGGCATTTTTGCTTGCTAAGTAGACTTCTTAACAAGCCAGTTCTGTGCAGTTCCTGTAATTCTTTTGTGAACACTTTGTGCATCGCTGCCAGCAGCTCTGTCCTGAGACTTCTGCTGATTTGTGAATTATTATGTTTTGCTGTTTGAAAGTTAAACTGATTTTCCTATCAATATATTTGTATTCTCAGTTTGGCAAACCTTAAATCTCTGCTGTTTCCCAAGGCTGCAGGAGACACAAGATGCACAAGTGAGCAAGAAATGACCCTGAATCAAAGCCTCCCTGCACCTCTCCTGTGCACTACCTGTCTCAGCCTGTTTCTGTATCTGGGGACGCATTGGATACTATTCCCCTAAAAGCAATGGCTAATGGGGAACCCACTTTCTTGGCTTTTTTTCTTAATCCCATACTATCTGGAAGTTTCCTTGGGGTTTTTCAGCTGCAGGGATATTTATAATTTGGACAACAGTGCTAATGAGATTAGAGTAAATTGGTAACAGCTAACAGTTTAGGAAAACCATTTATTATTTCTATGGTTCAGCAGAGGAGCATGACACGCCTTAGCAGTGCCTTACCACCAATATCCCAGGAGGCAGGTCCAAGACCTGACTAGGTACGCTGAGGAAAACCCTTGTCTTGTGGAGCCTCGTTATATCCAAAATGCAATTAGGTAAACATCTACAGAGGAATGGTCAGAAAAAGAGAATACAGAGAAGGCTCCTTTTAATCCTCTCCATCTGCTCCTTGGTGCAAGTATGAAAGAAAACAAAAAGGCAAATCCCCACCGAAGTGCCCTGCGTTCAGCAGTCCCGATCTGCCCTCGCCACGGGGGAACTCGCCTCCGCGCGGAGGGCGGGCACCCTGCCCCGTGCCCGCGGGAGAGGCTCCGCGGGCCAGATGCTCATCAACACTTCCTTCTCGCCACGGGTCACTGAGCTTCACATCCATGTCTTGATTTATTTTAGCACGGACATATTTATACCATCTGATAAGCAGTGACTGCTATAAATATGTCTGTGCACTCCCTTTTGCTATGCACCAGTGAGGAAGGGGCATGTTGTGATAAATTGACCCTGAAATATAGTGTATGTACATGATTTTGAAGATGGAAAGGATTGGGTCAGTTTGGTGTCTCTCTGTTGTGGTTCAGTTAGTTATTTTTAAAGGCATCTGCTGAACTGTGGCTCCCAGGGAACATTTCTGACATTACCTATATTTTTAATCCTAACGTGCGTCACTTGGCGAAACTTTATGGACACTAATAAACAAACAGGCCCTGAACTATGTCTCGGCATCAAAGCAGCACTATTCTTTTCCTGCTTTCCCAGCCGTCTGCACCTTCCCCGGCGCTGCAGGCGAAGGCAGGAATGCTTGTCGGCAGCCCGTGCTCCCCGCGCTGTGGCGCGGGCTGAGCCGCCCACGTGCAGCCATGGCAGGCTTTGCAGCAGGCAGCGTCGTGGCGGCAGCACCACTCCTGCCCGTCCGGACTCAGGCTGCCCCGTGGCGGGGACTCAGCCTGAGAGGTGCAGGCAAACCACCCGGAGCCCCCGCGCTGGCAGCGCCCCGGGCTGTGGCCTCGGCCAGTCCCCTCCGGGCTGCACGCGGCAGGGGCAGGAGGACCAGCCCTGGCAGAAGCCCTCAGGCGAGGGGCCCCAGCTCGGCCAGCAGACCCGCTCCTCCGCCTGGAAGGGGAGAAGCTGGGTCAGTGCTCACCCTGGGGACCCGCTGCTTCCTCAGCAGGGAGAGCAGCCTCCTGTGGGCAGCAAAGACCAGAGTCCACCAGCATTTCTCCATCCCCTGCTCTGAGACCTTCAAGTAACCCACAGACAGCCTTTCTAACCAAGAACATTGCACACGTGTTTGTGGTCAGCAAGTGCCCTTTCTCTATCCTGGGTCATTTCTGATGGCTTCAAATGATAATGTGTAACAGAGAAATAATAACCCTGAAAAAAAGTCCATAGGAAAACAACCCCAACAATCTAGAGCTGGCTCTGTTTATGGAGGAGGATGAAGGGCACTGACACACAACCCACCCAGGAGTCCCACTGAAGCCAGGGTGACCACGTGCAAAGAAAGCTAACCAGGTGCAAGCCTGCAAAGCCAGCTCTCTGACTGACAATAAAAGGAGCGACCTGGGACAGAGCTCTGCTCTGTATAGAAGGCTGGGAAGGTTTTCCCCCATCATCTCTTCCAGGTGTGGAGCCAATTAGCAGCCATTTGTAGAATGGCTGTGTTAGAGCTGCTGCTGGCTGCATCTTCTTCCAAACTGTGAGTATCAGCTATATTTTTTCATCTTTCAGAGGAAGTTCATAATTAGGCTGGAATTCTTCAGGAAGAGACAAAGGTTGTGCTGGTTTGGGTTAGATTGTTTTGTTAAATCTCAAGAAAAACTGTTCTTCATTAAAGAATGTGTGTTGGGTTCCGGAGATATGGCTGAAGACCTTTCCCCTTTCTAGTATCCAGAGTCTTGTGTGTTTCTAAACTTGAATTTCTTTTCTCTTTAAATATTTAAAGCTTGCCTTTCCTTTTGGTTTCATAAAACTTGAACTGAACTAGAGAGATGGTGCGTGCTGCAGGAGCAGAAGCCAGGTTAGCCCTGGCTGCGTGGGCCCTGGCTGTGCGGACACTTACGGTGCGCACGGCCAGTAGCTGAGTAGCCTAGGCAGGTTGGTCAAACGTGTTAGAAGGAGACGGCTGGCTTCCCAAGAAATTTTGGATGGTTGGTTGTCTCTACACAGGGCAGAGCAAGAAACCTCAGCAGGTGAATTAGGTAAGGTAAAGTGAGCTTTGCTGCTTAATGTGTTTGAGAAGTTGGCTGCCTTTTCCCTGCTGCACAGTTGTTTGTTTGGTTCATGCTTGAAGTGCAGTTGAGTAGTGATGCTTCTGGGTGTCCATGGCCAAATGATTTAACTCTTCAGATGTGTATTTGCATTTTATTTTTTAAAATGTCTTTCAACTTCAGCAGTGTTCCTCCTATATTTCATCTGGGTGAAAGATACGCACCTGGCTCTTTAAATAACAAGAAGCCAGCGGAGCTGTGTGTATATGTGTTTACGCGGAGCACAAGATAGCTGTTCCTATGTTGTGCTGTGCAAAACAAGCAGAGAAAGGTGGTTCTTCACACAGTCTGTCATTATGCTGTGAAATGTGTTACCGTGGGTTGTGATGAGAGCTGGGAGGGACGGAGCTCACTGAGGGCTGCTAGACACAGAAACCACACGTGCCTCGGGAAACTCCATGGCCAAGGAGGGCCAGAGGAGCAGCCATGGGATGCAGTGCTCTGCTTTGGGCATTTGCTCCTGCCCAGTGTCGGAGAGTCTTGGTCAGACAACTCTTCCTTTGACCTCTTGTGGTTGCTTTCATGGTTTCCATTAGGGGGTCACAGACTTTAGGTGGAAAGTTTTCCTGCAAAGTTTGCATCGCTAAAGATGCAGAGCAGGAGAGCGAAGTAGGAATATTGCTACTGCTGTGAGTATAGACATGTCCTCCCTGTGTCTGGCTGGAAGACAGGCCTGGAAATGTGGCAAGGCCGCCTTCCAGCCTCAGCGTTGCCTGTGCTGTGGATGCGCGGTTAGAGCTGCCCGTGCAACTGGGGTGGCTCTGGAGGCGAGAGCATCCTCGGGGTGGGAGGGGAGAGCGGGCGATGCCGCCGGAGCTGGATGCGCCCGCCGAGGGCACCAGGGCAGGTGCTGCCACGCCGGCCCGCGTTGGCGTGCCCCTTGAAGGGGTGCAGTGGGGAAGGCTCCAGACATGAATTCACTATGAGGTGTTTTTTTTGCCGAAAATAAACCTGAAAGGATTAAAGGGGCAATTCTGCACTCTTCTGGTAAAACACACCACCCCACATGTTGTTGATGGTTGCATATATGTTGGTTCGGTCACCAAAACCTTAGAAAACATGAAAGCACTTCACGTAACCAGAAAGGACACTAGATACAGGCCTATTTCTGTATTCACAGAACTGTTTTGGAAGAAACAATTTAATGATTTAAAAGAAAATATGTATGTATCAAGATACAGATTATTTTTTTCTTATCATAACACCAAAAGGAAACTAGTGCAACTTTTGGCAAATTAGAAACAGGCTCGAGTATTAGACTTTACATTGATGGTACTCGGGTATTAATCCATTAAAGTAATCAAAAGAGCTTAAATAAGAATCTGAAGGCTGCAATATATATGTCAATGAACAAGCTGTAAAACTTCCTGAAAAGGTGATTTCAAAGCCATATTGCCCAAGCTTGGCAAATTGCATATTTAATTATTTTGTCAGTCCCTCTTTCTACTCTAATCTTTTGGTGAAATACCTTTAGACATATGAAATCAGTTAAGATAATTAGGGTATGATGGAATTAGGTGTTACTTGATTTTTAAGAAAGATACCATCCTCTGCCTTGGTATAAAATGTGTGCAGACCCCAAAAGCTAGACTGTATTGTAATGTTTTCTTTTCTATAAAGATCAAAGGTCTCCAGCCCCTTTCAAGATGTTTGCAGAATTTGTTTCCTAATTATCCCACATTTACTTATTTGTGTGCTGGGACATCAGAGTTAACTCTTTGATTGTAAAGATGAGATGGGACCTTCATCCAGATGACTGCAGGCCAGCAAAAGCCTTGCATCTCTAAATTGTTTTTTAGATTACCTGGCTTCTCTAATTCTAATGTTCTGGCGCAGCAGATGAGGTGTTGTGTTTGCTTTATTTTAATACCCCAGTCCTCTACAGCAAAGATTTGTTTTTCCTCAGTAAGAGTTTACACCTCCGTTAATATCCTTTACAAGTTTACATGCTCTTCGTAAGCAATAGTAAACTATTTAGTCTTTGATTTGTCTGGGAGTTGGAACTGTTTTCACCAAACCTTTATGATCTTTCCATGATGTGGTGCCTGAGTTTCTTCAGGAGAAATTTCTATAAAAGTTTTGAAATTAGAATTTTTTGGCTCACTTCATTGACTTTATTTTCCCCCCATCTAGAGAGATATAAAAGACTGACAGGACACACCAGAAATGTGAAAACAGGCTGTAAGGTTTGCAGTTTCAGTTGTGAAGTTACAAAAATAAAGTTGATTAGAATAGCATGAAATCTATAAAATAAAAAGTAAAATGTTTATAGGGGAAGTCTAATATGAAACATTTTTAAACAATGTGTTTTATTTACTTTTTATACATTTCCTTTCTCATATTCTTTTGAACTTTTTTGAATCTTCTCATATGTTTCCTAATTACATTTGCCTCTACGACTCCTGTCTCTATTTTTTCCTTAGTACTGAGGGGGCTGATTGTTTTTCTTGGGTTCATTTTTTTTTTTTCTTTGAAAAATCAAGATGCTATGTCAAGCTTTTCTGAGGGAATATTTGAAACGGCAACCACCAGGATTCAGAAATCGCAGTTCTACGGGCAGCCATGGGAGATGCAGGGTTGATAACGAGCGAAGGAAGCGTGCCCGTCTGCTTAGAGCTCTGATGGGCAAAGTCTGGGACCTGGCAGCATCTATAAATCCTCTCTCTTTGAAGATGATCATTCCTACTATTTGACCCCTTTTAAAAAGCAGCTCGGTCAGAGCTGCAGGAAATGTGAGTTGCTGCTCCTGGCCCCGTACCGCACAGCGCAGCCGCCACCGCCGACCCTGGCGCCTCTGCCCTTCGCTCTGTGCAGAGCCGGGCTGGGGGGTCTCCAGAGGAGCCGGCGGCGCTGGCACCCCGGGCCTGTGTCATGCAGGCTCCTGGGGAGCTGCCCGCAGGTGCTGGCTGCCCGCTCTTCCTGCTGGGGCTCCACACGAGAGGGTTTCCCTGCAGGATGGGCTCCGGTGGTCCGTGCTGTGGGCGTGCATGGTGCCCGCTGGGGATGCTCGCCCTGTGCCCGCGGGGAACATAGCACCCTGCACGATGCAGCCTGCGGGTGCCTCCAGGAGCTGCTCGGGTGGAAGGAAATACCTGTATGGCTGGTACAGGGGGGAAAAACTGCTCAAATGCTCCCTACTGATAAGTATAAGCTTTTTTCCTTTTATCATTAAGTCCTACTGGCCTGTTTGTGGTTCAGTGTACCACGCTGTGCCTCAGCCCAGGACTCGGCTCAAGCTGAGCAGGGCTCGTTTGAAGCCTGCGAGGAAGAAGAGGGCTGTGAGCTCCGCTGCTCACCATGCCATCCTCCAGCTCCTGTCTGAGGGGGACGGGGTCCCTGTCCGTGTCACTGTCTCTCATTGTGCCTGGACCAAGCACCCACTGAGCGTGACCACAGTCACAAGCTGCCTCTTGTTGGCTCTGCCCACTTGGCCTGCCAGAGCCTGCAAGATGGGGCAGCACTGGCCTGGGCGGGATGGCAGCGGTGCCCTGCACGGGAACAGCCCTTGTGCCCAGCAGCACCTCATGCTCCTTCCTATGGCCCCGTCCCCGGCATCACCTGCTGCAGGGGACCCCCAAAGCCTCTCGGCATCCCCGCGGTGTCCCCCGTCTGCTCTCTCACAACAGCCCCTGCACGCTGGGACCTCCTCCTGCCTCCGCAGCCCGGTGCAATATTTTCTAATGAGCCCTCATAGAAGCCGTGCGTATAATTCATCAGCCTTCTTGGGCATGTGGTGTTTCGCAGGGGTCAGAGCCGAGGGCCTGGCTCTAGCAGAGCCCTCTGTGTGTGCACAGCCCCTTCGGGCTTAATGGGGCTGCGTACGAGTGACTTATGTGTTTAAATGCTTTCCTGATTTTTGCAGTGCTATTTATTTCTTTGCCATCTTAGCTCAGGTGTGAGGTTACTTATTGTTTCTTTTTTCTCTGCCTTTTAAATTCAGGGAGATTTTCTTCAGAATTCACCATTTCAGTCTTTGCTCTTAAATTTTCTTGTTCAGTTCTTTTTTTTCCTACTATTTATTATTTATTCACATAGGACTCTAAATTTGTCTCTTTCACTCAGTTTGATAGGAATAGCTTTCTTATAACTCAGGAATTAGTAAATTTACCTCCCCCCCCCCCCCCCCCGAAGTCAGGATTCATTTTAGTATATTCATTTGTTGTTATTCTTGACTTCAATAACATCACAGCTGAGTTTTTACATTATGTACCCACTTCAGGAAGGTGTCGGTGAAAAGTAAATATTTTCTTTTTTTAAACACACACCTAAAAGACTTCTCAGATTCTTACAGACTCTTGCTGAGCTTAAATGCTGCAGTCATGAATAAATATTTCAGGTGATGCTTTGGACTGTGAAGTGCATGTCCTTTTGGCTGGGCTAGCCAAAACATTTAAGTTCTTAATCTTGCATATGGCAGTTTTCAAAAATGCCCAAATTTGAAATAAAAAAGCATCTTAGGTGTCTTAGTCGTAGTCCTGTTAAAGGTCAAAAGGCTCTTCTATGCACTTGGGTAAAAAATTTTAACTAAATTTGGATTTTCAAGCATCACAGAGGTTTTTGAAAAAGTTTGCCCTGTTTCACCTTGGGGTGTGTCACGGGACTGTGCCACTGCCCTCGGCAAGCCGCTCCTGGTACCCTGGAGCGAACGAAGGCAGCTTTAGACCAAAGCATTTGATCCATTCTCATCTCAAAGATTTCTACTCTGAGCTACTCGAGGTCTCCAGAACCATTTACTTGGCTTCTAGCTGCAATTTTGCCTTGATATCCCTTTGCTGGGAAATTGTATTTTGAAAGAAAATAAAAAAAAAATAGTAGGGGGAGAGGAAAGAAATATGCAGAGGTTTTACTGAAGAACTTGTGTAAGTTCTGGACTTTGTAACTAAACTTAGAGTTTGTATCTTTGAGGAATTTCTGTAGTATTGCCTCAAATAGCGACACAGAACATGAACTCCCTGGTTTTCTGCGAACGTTGTCCTTTGGACATACCTACCGCGTTCCCCTAGGATAGGAGGGGGAGCAATTCTTTGCCCGCAGGTATTGCGAGTGTTCTGACAGAACACGGAGAATTGGCAAAGCAATTGCTTGAACAAGAGCGAGCCTCAACATATGTACGTGATGCTGCTGCTAGATGGGGGTTCTCTTGAAATGCAGAGTTTTCATTCCCGTTAATTACTGTGACGAGCAAAATAGCCCTCTTCAACAAGCATCCATGGAAAACCATAGATACATCTTTGTTCAAATGGTTTTTAAAAAATAATCTCTCAAAATTAAACACTTAAGGCTATCTTCATTGAAATATCTAAGGTATGTTATTACTGGTAAGAATGTTTAACTTCCTTTATACTTAATTCTAAACAGATTAATAAAATATATTAATTCCACAGAGTCTTACACAGATAACTTCCTACGAAAGAAAAGAAAATCTGCCATGCATTATTTTCCCTATCCTTTAGAGTGTGTCTAATTGATTGTAATTTATGCTGCAGTTTTAGTCGAAGCAGTAATAAATATATTTGAATAATATTAAATTTACCTAGCATTTATTTGTTAAGCTGGTTAAACGCAACTGTAAAAATCCAAGCATTTACCTTGCTGTGATTAGAGGCAGCAGACGCCCTAGAAGGCTCGGCTCGGCGATGTCTATGTGCAGCCGAGAAGCAGCCCGTGGAGGATTAGGGTGTGTTAAGTCTCTCTTCAGACAGGTGCACAAACACTTCCCCCTTTTAGGTGCTACCTGCTCTTTACTGGACGTTTATTACAAGTCAATGCAATTTCACAAAGCACCTGCATGCAATAAAAACCTATTACATGTGTGAGGCCTTAAGGAAATTAACGGTTCCTCCCTAGGGATGCATATTTTGTTAAGATGTTTATTACAGATGAAGTGGTCCTGGGGTAAAACATTAACAAGTTGTAGAGTGATAAAAGGAATTTTATCATTTCTCAGTGACATAAATAGGAAGAAACCTTTAACTAAATCTATAAAATTCCTGTTTCCTAATGAATTTGCTTTAACTATTTATTAACTGGATGAACTTGTTCAGCCCACGATTTGTTTTTCTTCTTCCTCACCTCCTCCCTTCCCCCCCGGCTCCCCCCAAAACCCAGCAGAAGCAGCCCAGGGTATTGTCTGTTAGCTGATGTGAGCTCTGGTACCCAGAAAAGAAACTTTCTCAGTATCAGTTTTTAAGAAATCATTAATTTTCCCTTGTGAGCTTAAGGCAGAGCCATAAAACTCAGCTCACTCTTGTAATACTGATTTTAGAATTAAATACAACCTTAAAGTTCTGTATTATTATAATAATGCCAACTCATACCACTTAAATTACATGTTATATTTTAGGGTTCAGTCCAGCAATTTATTTTTGGTTACCATTACAAATGCAAATTCTTTTTTTTTAGCACCGTATTAACTGAGTTTGTGCACCATTATTAGAGATGAAAGCATAGAATACTGGCTTTGGACTAAGAATGCTCAATCTAATTGAATTATATGAATGTAGTTAAATGTCTACTTCAGAAAGGCTATATTCACTTTCAAGATTAGTTACTCCAAGAGTTAATGGGCTATTTAAACAACATAGTCCAAGAGCCAAACACAGGTGGGCTGTGTTAATAACTTTATTTAAACCGTTTTTTCCCCTTTTGAGAGGCACAAGCCATCCATTAATGCATTCATTAGAGTTTATGGCATAGTTCTGCTTTTCTCCTAATGACACTATCCAGACTCAAACTTGCTCAGCTAATTTAGCCCAGCTGCCCTTTGCCTCTCAGCAACAGGTCTCTTGTTCTTTGGTCATGCATGCTGAAGTGTCATGATGATTACGTTTTGGTCATTGCTGCTCTTTGCCATATTGTTTTGTGTATTCTCCGCATCAGAATTTACTTTTCCTTCAGATTTTTTTTGCTGAAAAGTTTGCGTGAAGCAGCTGTTGGAAAGGGCATTGCAGCACAGAGGCATCACCACGCTCGCTGCAGCCCTTGCATTCCAATGTGATTGAACATAGCGGTTTATTACTTTACTCTGACCAAACAAGCTCACAGGTTTTAATATCCAGCTCTGCTGAAGGTATTTGTGGCAGCTCCTCGCAACTGCGGCATCTAGCTTTGCCTTGACTTTTCAGTTTTAAATCCGATCCAAAAATGCCTTTTACTGATGTCATTACAGTTGTAAAACATATAACTGAGGACAGAAGTGCCTGTTTCTTCCAGTAGCTACAATGGAGGTAACCTGTATGTGTTTAGTAATGAATTCCCCAGGTACTAATGAACATCACAACGAATAAGAATGACCAATGCGTCACTCGGATATTAACAGCCAGGCTGGATTAGACTCTGCACTGTCAGCTGCTGACATTTGCAGGGTTTATTTTGGAATATTTTATCAGTTTGGGTTTGCATGTCTGATGTTCCTGGGAGTTCTGTGTTAACTGTTGGCTTCCAGCCTGAAATATCACCTCTGCCTTGCAGAAACAGCGAGAGTTGTCTTGGCCATTATGAGATGCCGGGCTAGCCCCAGCCCCGCTCGGGGAGGATCCCAGTGCCACTGAACTCGAACGACCCCAGGAACGAGTGTTTGTAGATGCTTACTAACAGATGTATTTTCAGGGAGTAACGGCTTAGAACATTCCTGTACCTAGAGATAAGTAACGTAACTGTAGTGGGAGTACGGTATACTGCAGAAGTAACACGTGCTTCTACTTTCTCCTGTATCAACTGTATGAAAACTTCTGCTGATTCCCACTACAGAGTCTCTACACTTGCAAACCACGGTGGTAAGGCATTTCCTTTTATTATTCTGTAAAGCAGCATGTGTGCTTCTGACACTGTATGAATAGTAATAATTATATATGTTGCCTATTAGATTGCTTTATGCAGTACCTGGTCCTGAGTGCTGCTGCTGGGTGGGTTCTGCCTGGTCACTGCTGGGCTTTGCCAGTTCAGCTTGGCAGCTGCAGCTGGGGCTGGGATGGGCTGGAGGTGACCTGGCTAGATAGATGTCTTGTTAGCCCGCTGCCTGAGAGGCGTTATGTTGCTTAAGGTTTGTCCTACCTTGGGTATCGTTGCCCTGTGTCACAGGCAGCACACGGCTCCTTCCCAAAGCAGAAGTGCTCTTTGGCCATGCAATAGTCTCCCAAGAGGAAGAGGGACAGCTTCACATACCTTGGTGACACTGCAGGGGGCTTGGGGCTGGGCTGCCCTGGGTTAGGCAGGGCTTCGCAAGACAGCAGCCACCCGAAAGGAGAAAGAGCGTGCACCGGACTGGTGCCCCAAACTGGCCCAGTGCACAGACAGCACTGGGACATGTGCAAGGCGTGGTCTAGGACCAATGCATGAGGGAAGGAAGTGCTTTGTGGTTTGGTGGATGAAGAGAGGAGGAGGCTTTGTATCTTTGTTCATGATAACTAAAGCTAAAGGCCAATGTGGAAGAGCAGAGCCCAGAGAAATATGTGCCAGGTCCCCTCAAGTGCTGTTCAGGGCTTGCGAACCTCTGTCCATCTGTTGTTGCACCAAATAGCTCTTCCGAGACAGGCGAGTGAGCGCCTGAATGCCGAGCATCTCCTGCCATGACTAAGTTTAAATGGATGGTGGAAGGAGGCCTGCACAGAGCAGGGGAGAAAATGTGGCATCAAAGGATATCCTGAACCTCAAGAGCTGCGTGCTGGTGCTCCTGTGTCCACCCATTTCCAGGGAGCCTCATGCCCAGGGATCGAGGTCTTGGCAGATGTGCTAAATGCAAAATAAGTGGCAGGGTATTTTATTTTTCTTGTTCCTTTATCCATCCCAAGAGAGACAAATATTTTCACTTGTGGTGAGAGGTGATCTGGGGCCAAGACCCTGCAGTGAATCAGAGTGCTAAGGCAGATGTCATCCAGCACAACACACTTCCCAAGAAGAGCTGCTCGGGGGCAGGCTCCACAGCACAGCAGTCTGAGCTGGACGCTTCAGCCAGTCCTACCGGGTGGCGAAGCAGGGCAGACCTCGCTCACTTGCTGGGGCGTTTCTGCTCTGTGCTGCCGGCAGTGTGAGCTCCTGCACAGGGCATCCGGCCCTACTGACCCCCGTGGGCTGGGACCCCTGCGCTGCTCGGTGCATCGATGGACCTCCAGCCAGTTATGCAGCACTGACCACAGCTGGGCCATCGTGGAACCTGTGAGAACCTAAAGCCCTCCTATAAATGGTGTGCTGATTCCTAACATGGTATAGGGTGATGCTCTGTGTGATAACGCACATCTTGCAGCTCATTAGAGGGCTGCTTCTGAGGCTGCAAAAGCAATGAAGGGACAAGGGGACCAGCAAGATTTGAACGCGGATCAATCATCTCCCGCGTGCTGCTTATATGTCACAAGCCGTAAAGCTGCTAGGGAAGGAAACTACCTTAAGCACAAATGAACTGAACATTTCCCATGCATCTTTATTTTGGGTGGTCTTAGTTTTGTCTTTGATTTGTCATAATTTTTACTTTTTATTCTGGAGAATTATTTTGTGCTGCTCATAGCTCGTTCACAATCCCTTTTCATCCTCTCCTGGGGCTCTGTCTGCCCGGAGGAAGGCCCGCGCCAGCAGCAGGTGCGTAAAGGGAAAGATTTGGGTAAAGAAACGGCAACTTCGTTTCGCCTTTGTGCAGGAACCCCCGGCAGGGCAGCAGTCTTCCCGCCGTGCTCCCACCGCCACCCGGCGCCGTGCTGCGGCCGATGCGGCCGCGCAGGAGCGGGGCTGCGGCTGCGGGCCCGGTCCCCACGGCCCCGCTGCGCCCCGGGCCCACGCGTGCCGCGGCCCCGCCTGGGAACGGCCGCTAGGTGTCAGGGGCGGGACGGCGGCGGGGCGGCGGCGGGAGGAGGGGGAGCTGCGGGCGGCCTCGGGGCCGGGCCCGGCCGGGAGCCCCGCGGAGCGGAGCCCCCCCGGGCGGCGGCGCTGCCTGCGCCCGCTCCGCGTCGAGCTGCGGCTGGGGGTCGCGTGGCGACGCCGCCCGGCTCGGCCGTGAGACGCCCTCTGCTTCCGCCGAGCCCACGGAGAGCGTGGGCGCCGCGGGGCCGCTGGCAGCTCCCGCCCGGCGCCTTGCGGAGCGCCGCCGCGGCCAGCGGGGGCGGCGCTGTAGCTGTCGCGATAGCCTGTAATGAACGCAGCGCGCCCCGGCCCCGATGAGAGCAGATCCCCTGGTGATCTGGCATCTACGAGTTCCGCAATGTGCTCTCCATAATTTCTGGTAGGCAGAAGTTTGAAGATGTTGTCCCCTTTCAGTACTTTGGTGTGAACTGCTTTATTACTCCAAGGAGCTTGTCTGGCACGGGGAACAGAGAGCTGTGTTGCTGATGCTGCGATGATGCAAACCATCTGAAAGCAATTGCAGCGCAAGTCAGGTTTTGTCACCCTGCCCAGTTAATGAGTTTGTCCATGTGCTGGGATCCCTATTTCTAGCAATGAGAGAGAGACTGTATAATTTTGCTCTCTTTCAAAACTGCTGTGAGTTGGGCCAGGACAGATGATGCTGTCAGCTGGGGGATACAGGTGAGAGCTATGAAGTTACCAAGCCATAGTGGTCAGGCTCATAACAACAGCCCAAGCAGTTGCTTCTAAAGCTGCCTTTACAATAGCAGTGCAAGTACTCTTCAAAATCAGAAATTATTTTATAATTAGCACCAGGGACAGACGTTCAGCTTGAATCATTGCTTCCTTGTGCAGCTCTCCCTGCAGCTGGAGAGGGCGAACAAATGTGCTGTGTGACCCACGAGCTGGGGTGGCCTTTCCAAGCTGTCTGTCTTCCATTGCACTGGGCTGTGAGCATCCCTCCTCGCCAGCCACGCCTGTCCTGCAAAGTTTAATTGTAGTCTATTGTGACACTTGCAGAATGAACTCTAGCAGGTCAGAGATAGAAATAAAAAATAAATATTGTGGCAGGATTGCTTGCTTTCTTCAGCTGCGAGGCAGCATGCTCTACAGCAGAGCAGAGGCAGGTGGCACTGGAGGGTCTGTCCCTCACTAAATTCTGTTTGTAAATGTTTGTTATCCCCAGATCAAAGAGTGTATGAGGTCAAAACATTGTTATTTACAGTTGCTGGTATGCTATTTTAATATTTAGTGTATCTGCTGGCACAGCTGCATGCACATGCTGGAGAGCTGGCCTGGCTGGAGCGCTCGGTGGTAGGAGGGAAGTCGCTACCCGCAGACAGCACCTCTCTGCTGCCCGGTGCCTGCCTGGTGCTCAGGCTCGCTGCTGGAGAAGGGGAGGGAACGAACACAGTGTGAGGCTTGGTAGGCTCACAGATGGCTTTGTGACTTTTTTTTTTAAGTGTTTATGAATGAAATTCAGTGCTGCATGTCACTAGACGTTCTGCAGACAGTCATGTCCTCATATTAATCAATATTCCTGAGGTCGGACGTGCTGTCTGGTATGCTTGCCTGGCAGCAGGCCTGCCTGCTCCCCTTTGCTCGCATGGCTGCGCTGCTGCCGGTTGGCTTCCAGGAGGGAGCAGGCAAGTTCTCCAGTGTAGGACACCAGCATTCAGTGACTCCAGGAGTCTGATGAGGTTTCCAGCAGCAAGGAATGAGCAGCCAGGCAAGGTCACCTTAGAAAGCACTCATCTGCTGTCCTGCCACTGGAAGTTACCTGTTTCCCGAGCCTCTTGCTTGCTTACAGCCAGGCACTACTCTCCACAGCAAGAAGGGGGGCTTTGGCGGTGCCCTGACCACAGAGGTCAGTAGTAGCAAGGTGGAGTAGGAGGCAGCAAGGGAGCAGCAACCGCAAGGAAAAGTGCAAGGTAGCTGAACGAGCGTGGTGCATTTCATGTCGCTTTGCCTCCTCTGCAGAGCCTCTGGGTTATTAACCCTGTGCCTAAACCAATGGCATTCTCCATGCAGCGATTCAGAGCAGCAAGCCACATCCCTTTTTGTGCCAGACACCTCTGTCTTCGCTACAAAGCAGCGAGGAATGTCGCATTCTGAAGGGTGGAGGTGAAATCACGGAAACCCCTGTGAAGTGAACCCAAGCAGCAGAGCAGAGGAACAATATTTAATATTAATTAAATACTAAATAAAGTGCACTCTGTCCCACTGCAGCCAGGAGCGCAGAACTGAGCGCTCCCGGCAGGGGATCTGCTCCAGCTTTAGCCCACCAAATGCAGAGATGTGTCCGCTGCTGGCACAGCCGCAGCACGGGGGCTGTGCCGGAGCTCGCCCCGGCAGGGCGCGGGGTGGGGAGCGGCAGGCAGGGCCGGGGTTCTCTCGCTTGTGGGCATTCATCCCTGCAGCAGGTGTAAAGACAACTTGGAGTGTATCGCAGGAGCCCGAGGAGTCCTGTGGCAGCACCGTCTGAAGAAAAAGCATTGAATGACAATTATAGATGATTATTTTTTTTTTTTTAGCCTCTGTGCAAGAATTGCATGTTGCAGACTATGAGTATCATTATGAGGGATTACCAGTAATCCCTTTCCCTTTTTCATGGCTTCTTCATTTGATGACTTTTGGCAGACACTTTTATGTAGGCACGTGAGTTCCCTATGTTTTCTGCAATACTCTAATGATTAATTAACACTCTCAGCAGCTTTGAATGTGAAACCTCACTCTGCAGAAAGGGGAGTTGGGTCCAACAGGCACCTACAATATATCTGGATGAATTGGAGCAGGATGTTGAAATTGTAACATCTTGTGACCCTAACGCTTTCATCTGCAGTAGCAGTGAAAGAGTTAATGCATTAGTTAAAAAGATTTTTAGCATGCGTCTGAACCGAGGCTGACAATCCATTATTCATAACTCCTCAGAAACCTGTAGCCTAATTCTTTTCTCTTTCTTTTGTGATTTACAGAATATTACAACAACTGTAAGCACTTTGCAGTTGGATTTTTATTGCATACCCGAAGTGAAGAATTATGATTGAGGATTCACGATGAGCAAATGTGTTCTGGTGTTTGTACATCCTTTTCATCTTCTCTGCCCCCATCTATAGCTTGCCCCTGCTCAGAGCAGGGAACTTCTGCCGTCTGTAGGAGCGAGCACTGCCGAAGCAGCTTTGCCATTGTGCTTGTGAGAGGTGAAACACCACAGGCCCATCTGCAGCAGGAGCTGTTGCCCTCCGCCCAGCTCTGGGCCAGATGAAAGCTCCTTGCACATCCCAGCAAGCAGGCGGGTAGGCTTGCAAGACCTCTAAGCAGTGCTGGGACAAAGGGGAAGTGCTACAATGGGTCCAGCACAGGGGTTTTTGCTGTTGTACCCATTTTGCCCTTGCACTGGACCCTGGACACCAGATCAGCCTCGAGCAGTGGTGGATGTGAGCCTCAAGTGTGGCCACCACTTGAGTTGTTTGAGGTAAAAGTCCTGTTCTCACCAAGGCACGGGCCATTGGGAGGAACAAATCTTGGGACTGGTTGGAGACCAAAAAGTTCCCTTTCCTGCAGCAGCCTGCGCTGGGGTGTGCTGCCCGCGTTCTGCCCTGCGCCGGTGTCTGACAGAGCAGCCGCTCACTTCTGCTCTGATCAGCTCCCCGAAGAAAATAATCGGCAAGAAAGTTACTGCAGTTACAATTCAGAAACACCTCCCTCCAAGGGGGTTTGCAGGCATATTTGAGGACTACTGTGGCAAACACGTAGTTAAGGGGTGGTCTGTCGCTCAAAAAGCATTTGGGGGCCTTTGCTGCAGCTCTCCTTGGCTCTGGAAGGACAACTGCAACAAGAGATAATTTTTCATTATGGACAAGAGAATTATGAGGTACAAACGAGTGTGCACAAGAAGATTAATAAATTACTTGGGATTAGTTTCAGTGATGGGTAGATCTGCTGTGTGCAGCGTTAGCCTGGCAGGACAGACGGGATCCTGCGCAGTGTTTGTCACAGATCAGAAACACTAGCCCTTTGACAGATGCCACGTAGATCTTCATTTCCAAATTCACCCATCTGAGAAACATCTGTGTACTTAGGCTGGCAAATCTCAAGGAATGCTCTGCCAAGCAGTCCGCTTCCGCTTTTATAGCCCCGTAATCCTCGCTTGGGACTCCTCCTCTGAAAAGAACAGGAGTGTGTGCAGCTCTTCAGGAAAATTGCGTAGGTCCGGGAGAAGTCTGTGAGGAAAAGATTCATGGCATGATCAAAAAGCACCCAGGCCTTTTACAGACAGGGCTCGATAGGTGCTTTAAGCAGTTATAAATAACAGCAAGCGGGAGGGGAACGGATTACAGAGCCAAGTGCTCGGGCCTGTGCTGTGCTAGACTAGGCACAGCCACGATGTTTGCTTGTTGCTCTTGCACAGCAGGATGGCCCCAGCCTCTCGGCAGGGTCACGCACACACGGAAGCATCGCCCAGCACTGGAGGATGATGCGGGCTGTGTAGCTGTCCCTGTTCGTCATGCCAAATCATAGAGGGCTTCAGGGCTCAGCTGAGGCATCTGATGTTCAGAGACTGGGATTTTCCCTGGAAATCCACCTCAAAGTGAGCTCCCTTGCAGAATTTTCAGTGGTTTGCTGATCCTGGGTCTGACACAACTGCTTTGTAAAGAGGGCTGTTAGTAAGTGTCCAGCCCCCAGATTGTTAGCCTGGCCTGCAAAAGTAAACACTCACCTGAAGGACTGAAACCATGGGGAACTGTCCTATGTGTGTTAAATCCTGGTTCCAGTTAGCCCAGTTTGCTCAGCCCAGTTTGTGGTGTCCCGAGGCAGAACATCCTACTGTCAAGACCTTTGGAGCTCTGAGGCTCTGCTGGTGGGATACATGTGCCTGTAGCCTGCTACGCTGTCATTTGCACTGTTTGCAAATTGCTGTTTTAGTATTTTGGGGAGAAGTGTCCCCGCTGCTTTTGCTGATAAGTAGAAGGAAAGGTAAGGGACAGGAGAAAATGGAAGCAAAGAAACAGTGGGGGAAAGTTACACTCGCTCAGTGTGCAGCTTCAGTCTGTTCAGGATATCCTCGAAGCAGGTCCATGTGGATACAGTACAGACACTTCTCTCATTGGTTTTGTATCGGTTTGATTCAGTTTTCTTCAGCGATGTTTATGCCGCTGAGAGGTTAGACTTGGACCCCCTCCTGCCAGCAGGATGACCATACAGATACGCTCTCAAAAATTTACAGGGGCATTAAGTGTTTAACATGGCTTCGCTGTTAATCCGTTTCTCTTCTGTTTCTTTCCTGTGTGCTTTCCCTTTCCATTAAACTGCACCAAGGAACCCACTTCAGCTCTATACAGCTTCCCTCTGCATAGGACCCTGGCCTGCCAGGCAGACCCCCTAGCTGAAATCTGATTTTCCCTGAGGCTTGGCAGAGAGCAGCGTTCTCACCAGTGAGCACGCGCCTCGATGGCCCTGGCAGCCACTAGCCTGTCTCCGCGCCGGGCTTCTCCCATTGGGAGCGAACATGTGCAGGTACTGGTGAGCTCTGCTGCCACGGCGCTCACTGCCTGCAGAGTCTGGGACAGCAATGCAGGGGGTTAAGCTCTTTCTGGCTGTGCCCAGTCTCAATAATATTGTAAATTATTCAAAAAGCTAAGAGCACAGTGGGTGCCACCACAGGGCAGCCAGCAGCATACAGGGAAAGCCAGGAGTGGTGTCAGGAGACTTTGTCCCGAGCACATGTGCTGGGAGCGACCTTGTGCCCTTGCAGGGGGAAGAGATGTAAGTGGAGGGAGGGCTCAGGCTGTGAGAAAGGCACAGAGACCATAAAGAAACACGGTGGAAAGGAAGAGGAGGGCTGTAGCCAGACAGACTGAGCCGAGCTGCCTCCTGCTCTGGTAATGGCATTCCCCATGCAGGAGGGATCTGGAGATCTCGGCAGCTGTTTCATTAATGCTAGAAGCACCTGTCTGTGGAGGTACTGCGGTCCTTACCGATGTGAGGGGTCTGGGGAGAACCGCTGTCTCTGAATGCAGCCTGGTGTGGCATGAAGAAGTATACCCCTCTGTACACCTGCGCCTGCTGCACTTCTGACACAAAACCCTGCTTCCAGGCAGGAAAGCACTTGATGGGCTGATAAATCCTTTGCTAGAAACTCTCACTTGTCTCAAAGCTGCAGGCAGGTGAGGAGCGGGGCCATAGGAGTCGCAGCCTGCGAGGCTCTGCGGGAGGCAGGCAGCGGCGAGGTGGGCGCAGCAGTCCCCAGCGGACCGAGCGGGGACAGCCGAGTGAGGACGGCTGTGGTACCTGTTGTGAGCTTTGCAGTGAGCTGCTTTGCTGTCAAAGGCTGGTCTAGATCCATGCTCCAGCCACGAGCACCAAGGCAGTGACCTGCCTGCCTGTCCGGCCTGCTGCAGTGCTGGAGGCCGGAGCGAGGTAGGGCTGCCTAACTCCTGTTAGGAGTTAGGGGAGAGGGGGGCAGTGGGTGCACCGGGAACAGGGCTCCTTTGTCCAGTGCAGGGGTGATTCCCCGTCCATCCGTCCTCATGTATAATGAAATGTTGTTGCACTAATGGAGAGAGAACTGAACCCGTAAGACATGCACTGAGTTAGCCTCAAGTTTCTATCAGTGCTTTTTGTTAGAAAGGTAATTATGCAGCTCTGCAGGATGCACAAATAAAGACAAACATGTCAGCAGAACACCTAGCAGCAGCTTAGATGTGTGTAAGCAAACCGTGTGTGCATGAAGGGCACAGGTGGGAGATGGAGGCTTCACCATGCTTGCCAGGGGAGTTACTTATTTAATTGCATGCACATTTTCCAAGGTGCCTCTAATTTTGGCACGTAGCATTTTGGGAGTCCAAATGATCTTCTCGGACCCTGATTCCCAATAATGCTAGCAGCACCACAGCCATTGTGCAAGAGCGCCAAGACAGCTGCTGGACTGGGGGCGTTTGCTGCTTCCGAACAGCAAAGTCAGGTCTCGACATCCACCTCTGTCCTGCAGCAGCGGGTCTCTGGCTCTCGGAGCAGGCGCTGAGTCCGTGCCTGCCCAGCTCCTCCGGCCGCGGCGCAGGCCCTGGCAGCCGCAGGGATGGTGCCTGCGTGGAGGGTGCGGGTGTGCAGGGAAGAGGTGTGAGCGAGGGTGCAGGTATTGCTCACCACGTGCTCTAGAGCAGGTCTGTGATTGTTCCCCGTGTCCCTGCCTTTCTCCCTCTTCTTTGCAGCCTGTGGATGAATTCCTGCAACACCACGTTCCTGTGTCTCTTTGCCTACGTGCCTCCACCCCTTTTGGAGTCACCAGCTCCTGTGCTAGTTATAAAACAAGGCTCATTTCCCTAGGGGATTTTGAATTTGGAGCAATTCTGGGAAGTCTCTGGATTTTCCATACACAATCTGCAGCAGTCACTAGGGGTTTTTCTATGCTTTTGTTTTTTTTGTTTTATTTTGAGAGAAACCTTTGGAGAAGTATTAATAGCCTAGGGGCTGCCCCAATTTTTTCCATTTGTGCAGGCAAAAGAATATTGATGGGGAGGGGTAGAGACACCCACAGCACCCTCGGGGCTAAAGATCTTTCATAGGAAATTGTTGTTTTCAGACAGATGAAAGCAGATCCCTTTCATTTTTCGTAAGTGCACGCAAGGAAAAAAAAAACGCTGTTCAGGTGTGCTGATATTATCCCCTTGGATTCAGGCTCTGTCTTGGTGGAGCTTGCTCTCAACTAGTCTAAAAATGAGATGTTGAAAAAGAATAGCAGAAGCGTTTTGGTTTTAAAAAAGTATCCCCTGAAAATGGGTCCTAGCAGGTTGATGGCACAGCAAGGCTTTCGGCTGTCCCAGCAGGGAGAGGCGAGGGCGTGGTGGCAGGCTGCGGTGGGGCCCGGTGCGTCAGATGGAGAGCGGCTGCGCGGCTCCGGTTCGCCCGGTGCAGCCAGCTGGGGCTGCGGCCCCTCACCCGCCCTCCTGCCCTGGCAGCCTTTGGCCTGGGCTGCTTTGCCATGGGACCGGGGAAACCTCACCGAATCCCCTGCCCACATCTGTGCATCTGCTGTATGTTCTTTTTTTTTTTCCCTCCTGCCAACAAGGAAGGCAGTGTGTTTTCTTAACATTTGAGGGCATGATTTATAAACAACCATTAATGTGCCTTTTAACCTCTTTTTTCATTGTTTAAATTTCAAATTTTTTGGATGCAAACTCCTTAAATCAGTTCAATATGCTCTGAAGGGCTTTGCTAGAATTCGAGTTGAATTGCTTCCAAATGGAAACGCTTACAACACAAAAAAAAAAAAAAGCACGTCAGTGATTTTAATTGACTCTCCACTGTGCATGTACTCTTAAATAATTGAAGTGTTTCCAATACTTATAGATGCCTCGATTTGGCAGAGATTTGGGTATAGGCATAAAAAAAGGCAGAATATAGAAGTATTATACCTAGGGCTTCACAAGGGATTCTCTCTGGATTTAATTGGGATTCCTGTAAAGCTATGCAGAACTTCAGCAATGAAACTGGAAACCAGGTGAGCTCTTGGTGAACCTGTGTGAGTTTTGGTGTGACCTGAGGAGCTTTGAGGTTTTGGATGGAAACCAGGCAAAATTCACTGATTTCACCTGATCCTTCTTTTCAATTTTGGGGTTTATTTTTACCTTGATACACAAAACCAAATCTGAGGGCTCTGGATTTCCCTGGTTGGGGGCCTTTTTGAATGAGGCAAATTGAAAACCCGTCACTTGAGGATCAGGCTGTTTCTCCCTGGAGGAGCTGTTATGTTCTCTGCTGGCTGGAGCTGCCCCAGGGTTGGCTTCTGCACTAAGTCACGACAGGCTGGTGATGTATTTCTTCACTGTCATGTGCCAGCTCGGTGCAAGCTTGAGCTCTGGTTGCGAACAAGAAAGAAGTCGTCGGGAGAACGGGAAATTCACACCTAAACGCCATAAAACTGCAAGATTTGCTCTCATGAAGTTTTACTGAAATGAATTCCTCTTAATCCATCTAATATAAAATTTCATAGGCATGAGTTTTACAGTTGCAATACTACTGGAATAAGAGAGACAAGGTATCGTGTACAAAAGCTGCTTTCTTGTGCAATAAAGGTGCCCATCTAGCAGTATCTCGGCAGGATAGGTGTCTGGGCTGGCCAGGCTGCTGCCCCTTTCCTCTCCTTTCTGCAGAGGCACCTTCCCCTGCACCCGCACAGAAGGACCCGGGGCATGGGGGGGCTCTGCTGCGGCCCCTGCCCCAGTGCCGCGCCCTCCCCACACACGCACAGCTCGGCCGTGCCCACAGGGAGCTGGAGGGTGTCGGGGATGGGGAGGAGACCGCCCTGCTGCCGGAGCAGGGTAGGGTGCAGCAGAGGAGGTTTTGGGGGGCGGATGGCTCCCCTGCCCCACGCAGGGCAGCCGGCTGCTCCAGGGCACGGGAGGGGAGAGCAGACCCCACGCGCCAGCTGGGAAACACCCGGTGAGGGCTTTGTGTGCCAGCTCCTTACTTCTACATCGGCTTTCCACCCTCTTTCCATCCCGTGACCTTGACAGGCATGGGATTGCGTCTGCTGCTGAGGACTCGAAGGACCATGCTGGTGCCTGTAGAGGGAGGCAGGGCTCAGAGACCACTCAGTTCGTAGGCACCCAGACAGGAGAGGATGCTCTGTGCATAGAAGAAAACCATTTCAGATGACTCTTCAGCCAAAAACCCCCATCTAATCATTTGCTGTAATAAACAAAGTTGGGTGTTTTTTTTCAAGAGCATCATGTTACATTCAAGTAATTTTGTGTAGAAATATAACTTTTGTCATAGGGCTTTATTACTATAAAATTTGTATTAAGAATTAATCTCTCATTTTAAAATATGTAGAAAAACTTCATTTTTTCCACTGCATTTTTACTTGTTTTCTTCTTTTTGAAGTCTCAGTAGGGGAAGAGAAACTTAGAAAAAAGAAGCGGAAGGAGGACTCTGTCTCATTTCCTCCCTTTTTCCCTGAGGAAGACTGGGGAGGGAAAAATTTTTTCTATTGTTTGCTTACTTTTAAAAATTAGAGAAGTAACAGCTACTCTTCAATCTATTTTCTCTTATTTGAGGGTATTTCACTACAGTGGAAAGGGAAAACTGTAAAAGTGAGACGGGATGCATCAAAATGCCAAACATAAAGGACTGTAGGTTTTCAGTAATCCCAGTTGTTTATTTCACCGACAGTAATGTTTTGCTAAAATCTGAACGTTTTGTCTCAGTAACTTTAATGATACAATATTTCCACAACAAGGAAAAAAAAAAAAAACAAACTAGTAAACCAAAGTTTCAACAACTTCTACCTGGCAGCAGAGCTAGGAGACTGAATACATCAGACACACTGAAATAAGACAAAACTGGAATAAAGTGTTAATCTTTAGTAATAAGTGTAATTAAGCATTTCTGGAGATAACCAAAGACATGGGAAGTGCTGCCTTCTGTGGTGGTTTTAAGTCTGGATGAGGCCCAGGTTTGCCTTAATGCAAGCATTACTTATCCAGATCAATGCAGAAATCAGCAACAGTGAAAGCTCAAGCTAGATTGTCCAAATTGTCTTTTCTGAGGATAAAACATATGAAAATGTAGAGGCTGAGGGTTTTTTCCTTTCTCTTCTGCACACTAAAAATTCCTGTCTCGGATTTTGACATCTAAAACTTCATAGATTTAGCTTCATTGTTCATGTTTGAACCCCAACTTGAAATGGTTTCAAAAAATCCGCTTTCTTATAAGACAGGATGGTTTCTAATGTTCCTTGTCTTTTGGCTTGCAGAAGCTGCCCTGCTGCCGTCAGGGCTGCGGTGCGGCCCTGTGTGGGGTAGCAGGGCTGGAGAAAAGGTCAGCTTTCAGCGGTGCGTCCATGCCGAGCAAACCCGGGCGGTTGCAGCGAGCTGAGGGCGACGGTGCGGGGCCTGGCGGGAGCGTTGGGCCTGGCGTCAGGGCAGCCCTGCAGATACCAGAGCAAATACTCAAACCTGCACTTTCCTGGTAGCTGAAGCATTTCAGTTGCATACCAACAGGATGTGAAATGCGTCTCGCTTTTTTTCTGCTTGTGTTTATTAGATATTCCTCTGACCTTTCTTATTTCCCCAAAGAAGGAAGCTGTGGTTTAGTAGTACAAACACTGTGAGCACGCTAAAGAAATGCCAAAAACATTCAAAACACATGTATGATCCCGTGTTAGTTTAGGCTCAGTTTGAAGCATGTCAGGATGCTGCTCAGGGCAGTATCTGGGCCTACGTGAAATCTTCTCCTCCACACTAAGTGTTATGAAAACCTGC
>NC_138837.1:2500-5000 GCF_965183815.1 Platalea leucorodia | reverse complement strand
TAGGGTTAGGGTTAGGGTTAGGGTTAGGGTTAGGGTTAGGGTTAGGGTTAGGGTTAGGGTTAGGGTTAGGGTTAGGGTTAGGGTTAGGGTTAGGGTTAGGGTTAGGGTTAGGGTTAGGGTTAGGGTTAGGGTTAGGGTTAGGGTTAGGGTTAGGGTTAGGGTTAGGGTTAGGGTTAGGGTTAGGGTTAGGGTTAGGGTTAGGGTTAGGGTTAGGGTTAGGGTTAGGGTTAGGGTTAGGGTTAGGGTTAGGGTTAGGGTTAGGGTTAGGGTTAGGGTTAGGGTTAGGGTTAGGGTTAGGGTTAGGGTTAGGGTTAGGGTTAGGGTTAGGGTTAGGGTTAGGGTTAGGGTTAGGGTTAGGGTTAGGGTTAGGGTTAGGGTTAGGGTTAGGGTTAGGGTTAGGGTTAGGGTTAGGGTTAGGGTTAGGGTTAGGGTTAGGGTTAGGGTTAGGGTTAGGGTTAGGGTTAGGGTTAGGGTTAGGGTTAGGGTTAGGGTTAGGGTTAGGGTTAGGGTTAGGGTTAGGGTTAGGGTTAGGGTTAGGGTTAGGGTTAGGGTTAGGGTTAGGGTTAGGGTTAGGGTTAGGGTTAGGGTTAGGGTTAGGGTTAGGGTTAGGGTTAGGGTTAGGGTTAGGGTTAGGGTTAGGGTTAGGGTTAGGGTTAGGGTTAGGGTTAGGGTTAGGGTTAGGGTTAGGGTTAGGGTTAGGGTTAGGGTTAGGGTTAGGGTTAGGGTTAGGGTTAGGGTTAGGGTTAGGGTTAGGGTTAGGGTTAGGGTTAGGGTTAGGGTTAGGGTTAGGGTTAGGGTTAGGGTTAGGGTTAGGGTTAGGGTTAGGGTTAGGGTTAGGGTTAGGGTTAGGGTTAGGGTTAGGGTTAGGGTTAGGGTTAGGGTTAGGGTTAGGGTTAGGGTTAGGGTTAGGGTTAGGGTTAGGGTTAGGGTTAGGGTTAGGGTTAGGGTTAGGGTTAGGGTTAGGGTTAGGGTTAGGGTTAGGGTTAGGGTTAGGGTTAGGGTTAGGGTTAGGGTTAGGGTTAGGGTTAGGGTTAGGGTTAGGGTTAGGGTTAGGGTTAGGGTTAGGGTTAGGGTTAGGGTTAGGGTTAGGGTTAGGGTTAGGGTTAGGGTTAGGGTTAGGGTTAGGGTTAGGGTTAGGGTTAGGGTTAGGGTTAGGGTTAGGGTTAGGGTTAGGGTTAGGGTTAGGGTTAGGGTTAGGGTTAGGGTTAGGGTTAGGGTTAGGGTTAGGGTTAGGGTTAGGGTTAGGGTTAGGGTTAGGGTTAGGGTTAGGGTTAGGGTTAGGGTTAGGGTTAGGGTTAGGGTTAGGGTTAGGGTTAGGGTTAGGGTTAGGGTTAGGGTTAGGGTTAGGGTTAGGGTTAGGGTTAGGGTTAGGGTTAGGGTTAGGGTTAGGGTTAGGGTTAGGGTTAGGGTTAGGGTTAGGGTTAGGGTTAGGGTTAGGGTTAGGGTTAGGGTTAGGGTTAGGGTTAGGGTTAGGGTTAGGGTTAGGGTTAGGGTTAGGGTTAGGGTTAGGGTTAGGGTTAGGGTTAGGGTTAGGGTTAGGGTTAGGGTTAGGGTTAGGGTTAGGGTTAGGGTTAGGGTTAGGGTTAGGGTTAGGGTTAGGGTTAGGGTTAGGGTTAGGGTTAGGGTTAGGGTTAGGGTTAGGGTTAGGGTTAGGGTTAGGGTTAGGGTTAGGGTTAGGGTTAGGGTTAGGGTTAGGGTTAGGGTTAGGGTTAGGGTTAGGGTTAGGGTTAGGGTTAGGGTTAGGGTTAGGGTTAGGGTTAGGGTTAGGGTTAGGGTTAGGGTTAGGGTTAGGGTTAGGGTTAGGGTTAGGGTTAGGGTTAGGGTTAGGGTTAGGGTTAGGGTTAGGGTTAGGGTTAGGGTTAGGGTTAGGGTTAGGGTTAGGGTTAGGGTTAGGGTTAGGGTTAGGGTTAGGGTTAGGGTTAGGGTTAGGGTTAGGGTTAGGGTTAGGGTTAGGGTTAGGGTTAGGGTTAGGGTTAGGGTTAGGGTTAGGGTTAGGGTTAGGGTTAGGGTTAGGGTTAGGGTTAGGGTTAGGGTTAGGGTTAGGGTTAGGGTTAGGGTTAGGGTTAGGGTTAGGGTTAGGGTTAGGGTTAGGGTTAGGGTTAGGGTTAGGGTTAGGGTTAGGGTTAGGGTTAGGGTTAGGGTTAGGGTTAGGGTTAGGGTTAGGGTTAGGGTTAGGGTTAGGGTTAGGGTTAGGGTTAGGGTTAGGGTTAGGGTTAGGGTTAGGGTTAGGGTTAGGGTTAGGGTTAGGGTTAGGGTTAGGGTTAGGGTTAGGGTTAGGGTTAGGGTTAGGGTTAGGGTTAGGGTTAGGGTTAGGGTTAGGGTTAGGGTTAGGGTTAGGGTTAGGGTTAGGGTTAGGGTTAGGGTTAGGGTTAGGGTTAGGGTTAGGGTTAGGGTTAGGGTTAGGGTTAGGGTTAGGGTTAGGGTTAGGGTTAGGGTTAGGGTTAGGGTTAGGGTTAGGGTTAGGGTTAGGGTTAGGGTTAGGGTTAGGGTTAGGGTTAGG